>NW_008672912.1:5219-53893 GCF_000695815.1 Acanthisitta chloris
TTTAGTGTTGTTAATAGTGTTTAGACTAAGAATATTATTAATATCCCTGTCACAACAGTTACTAAAACTGAAAGATTTGCAAAATAAATTACATTTCCCATTTCATTTTTCAGGAGCCCGAGTTACTTTTAATCAACACGAATTTTTGGAACCTAAAGATGATACCATCCTACAAGTCAGGCTGCAAGCAGCAGTTTTCATAACACCTGCATGAGGTAAAAATGTATTTACATAACCTCCACTTCTAACTTTTAGATACTATGAGAGAAATTCATTAATTATTCTCGTTTTTCTCCACTTTCATCACTCCCAGTCAATGAGAAACCTTGGAATGAGTAGAGAATGTCACATTATTAGTCTGCAGTTATTCCCTACTTGGTTGTGATTTCTTGCTGATGTCTTCAGAACATGTAATTTTCTTGTGACTTTCCCTTAAAATACCATTAGACTTGAGAACTATTTTGTGTTTATGAAGAATCAAGTTCAATGAACCCACTGTGAACTGAGAATTTGCAACTGTACATGAAGTTTTGCTCCACTGTACACTCTCTGACATAGCACATTGACAGTAACTGGGCTCCAAGAGTAAAAGGCAATTGTCACTGTCAAAGATTTTTTTCCTAATGCTGTGAAAGCTTCTAGATTTTGAAAAATCTCTTTCCATGCTAAAACTCTAGGTGCTAAACCTTAGAAAACAGTTATAATCTTGTCAATCTGCATAAAACACTCACAACAATATCATTCATATTTTAGCTATGAGGAGGTCTATATTTGCTCGCAAGAATATCTGCTGTTTCTTATGCAATAGTCCCGTCTAGGGGAAAAGTCAACAGCCAAAAAACACACTATCCAAAAGTATCTTTATTTTCTCCCCCGAACTTGTATAATAAGAAGTTTGATGTGGGCAGAATAGTATCAGGAATTATTACAATTTGTTTCTACCCTGCTTCTCATCCAATTTTTGGGTTTAAAACTCTCTTTCATGACAAATGTATGTGTTCAGTGAATAATTTTGTGGTTTATGAAGCATATTAGAGGAAACATGACAAAAAACCTTGACCAAAAATCTCTCCTAAACAAGATTGGCTGTGATGCATTGTAGTAGTGATTTAACACTTTGGGAAGCCATAAGGAGATTACATATGCTACCAAGAAAACACATAGTAAATAGTGCTTTGCTTGCCACAGTGCCCCCAGCCCAAGGTTTTCAGGCAGTGCCGTTTATTGCCTCACCCATCCCCACTCCACCAAAAACTTGTGGTTTAACCAGGTGTTCTAGCTCATGGAGGGGAATGGAGACACTGGACATGATGACATTTATCAATGAAATAATGCAAAACAGATTACATTTTCACATTTTATTTGTTCTATGCTGTAGAAGGAAATAGTAAGGACAAAATTAAAAATTACTGAGGGAAATCCCAGTTTCTGTTGCAGTCATGCTTTTCGAGTTTTGAGAGTTTTACAAAAGCTTACAGGAAATGCTGATGAAGATAAAAATCACTTTTTGCTGTTAGTTATCAGTGAATATTTCACAGAGGCTGTGGATAGATGCTGAATGAAGAGAGATTGAAATAAAAGGGAAAAGATACTTTCAGTGAACTAATTATTTTCTCATTTCAGCTGGCACTATTCAAACCACTTTTGTACATTTATGCAAGATGAGATAGGATTATTATTATTATTAAAATGCTTTGAAATACTTAATTTTGGTCAGGTTCTTACTTTTGAACCTAAGAAAAAAAATAGCAGCATCCTTCCAAACACAATGCTCTCAATCCATAAGAAAAATGAGTGCTAACACAGTAGGTGGTCTTCCCACTGAATTGCTATCAATGCCTGCACCATCTGGGTTTTCCTTGGAGGCCTCCTATCCATGAACTGACAAGACCCAACCTTACTTAATTTATGAGACAAGATCATAGCCAGTGATGATGTGAATGCAAGCATGTCTAGTAACATTTGTAAGGTTTACAAATATTACAACTGGTGTATAAATAGGCCTTTAGGGTCATTATAACACCTTTATGGAATTCTCTGTCAGTGAAATTTCATGGCCTATTCAGTTTACACACTATGTGCCTAGGAAAAATACCCAGTAAAGAAAATAAGATTTTGTTTTTCACTGGAAATAATACAAAGCTTTATTTATGGATTGTGCTTTGAAATTCTAGTATGTGTCCAATTTTTGCTCTCCTCCAAAACATCCAAAAGCAGTAGTCAAGTGCTAGTGTAGTTGCCTATCAAAAATTGGGACAAAGACTAAAACACAGTTATGCAGAATTAAGCGAAGTTTTTGTGTCAAAAAACTTACCTTTTTACTGAAATTTAATTTTATCCCCTGAAGAATTTAACAGAGAAAAAATGTTTGTCCATGTATAAAGGACTCCAACCAAGAAAATTACATTTTTTTAACCTTGAAACAATATAGATAGAAGAACATAAATTACAAACATAAGTATATATGTACAAAGAACTATAAATGATAATTGAGAGCAGCAAGCTTTTCAAATATTTGAGTAGTACAGCTGAGTCATCAATATCCCATATAACTCAGAAAGAAACTGATATGTTTAATGATTAATAATTTCTTAACCAATATCCCAAACTAGGAAGGTAGTGGAAAACCAAGTTCAGAAGTTCATATCCAGATTTAATATGAGCTGAGCTGAATTACAAGTCACTGTAGTTCTGACCTCCGACTCACTCATGAATTTTTCACGATACCAAGTTTTTCTTCCTACCCTTTTATAGTTAGTAATTTGGCTACTTTGTCAAAGAAGCATTTTTCTACTAACCTAAATATTATTTAACACTATTTTTTCTTCATTGCTATTTTCTCATGAAATTATTTTGATTTCTTTTTCCTTTCTTTTTTTTAAAATAACAATATCCACTATTCAGATTTCACAGATCCCTAGCATACGCAATAAAGAGACAAAAGACAAAACTTTGCAGCCAATGTCCAGCAACACTGGGCAAGTTTTCACTTAATTCCCTCTTAAAATCAGAAATACCTCCAGCCTGTCTAGACAAAGACACAGGAGAAAGTCTTTAGGCACTCAAATTAAGAACACTAGCTCTCATAAAGAGAGGATAGAGGAAAGGTTCTGTACTATCTACAACTTCATGGTAAGACTTCCTTACAATTGAACCAGGCTTCAAGCTGTAAGAACAGCTGTAACACCTACTAATTCAGTGGTGCTAGAGATGACATTGAAGACTGAACCTAAGAACTGATAATCTCCATGAGAAGCACTGCCTTCTGCTCCTGGGCAGCTACTCTCAAACATGCCTTCTTGAAGGCAGCTGCCCAGACATCATGAGTTTATGAAGGGCTGGTCCTGCTTGACTAACCTGATCTCCTTCTGTGACAAGATGACCCACTTATTGGATGAGGGCAAGGCTGCAGATGTGCCTACCTGGACTTTGGTAAAGCCCTTTACAGCTGTCTCCCACAGCATTCCCCTGGAGAAACTGGCTGCTCATGGCTTAGATGGGTGCTCTTTGCTGGGTAAAAAATGGCTGGACGGACAGTCCCAGAGAGTGGTGGTGAATGGTGCTACATCCAGGTGGTGGCTGGTCACAAGTGGAGTTCCTCAGGGCTCAGTGTTGGGGCCAACCCTGTTTAATATCTTTACCAATGATCTGGATGAGGGGATTGGTTACACCCTCAGTCAGTCTGAAGATGATGCCCAGTTAGATGAAAGTTCTGATCTGCTTGAGGGTGGGAAGGCTCTGCAGAAGGATCTGGACTGGCTAGATAAGTGGGCCAAGGCCAATGGTATGAGGTTCACCACAGCTAAGTACCAGGTCCTGCACTTAAGTCACAACTACTCCAACAGCACTACAGGCTGGGGTAAGAGTGGCTGGCTAGATAAGTGGGCCAAGGCCAATGGTATGAGGTTCACCACAGCTAAGTACCAGGTCCTGCACTTAAGTCACAACTACTCCAACAGCACTACAGGCTGGGGTAAGAGTGGCTGCCTGGTGAGAAAGGATCTCATGGTGTTGTTTGATATGCACTATTTAAGTCATAGGGATAGAAAGCAAAGCTCTGCTTCTCTCAGATATTTTCTTTAGCCAAGAGTTAATATTCAAATGTAAATTTTTTTGCCATTTTGAAGTTAATGAGACTTGAAAACCCATATTCAAAGATGATGCAAATATGATCATACATTTTCAGAAAGAGATCTGAGCAGGAAGGCTGTTCTGTCATTCATAGAGGAAAGCAAGACATAAACATGGTGTTCACCTTGTCACACACAGGTACACAACTGGGTAAGGCAGAGCATTTTGAAAAATGCAGGGTTGTTTTAACATGAAAGTCAAATGCAGCTTCTGTTACTGGAAATACATCTGTGCATTATGGTTATCATATCTATGTTACAAACAGAGTTGCATTATGTAAATTCATATTCCTTCCCCTTGCTTCAGTCCCAGACTGATTCAGACATATGGTTTGCAGAATGCTTGCAACTGTCTCATTTTTGGCACTTCAAATACAGGAAGCAATATGTTATTTGTATATTCTGTTAGGGACTAATACAATACAAAGCCCACTGAAACAACTCAACTTTGGATCATACCCTTCAATTCTCTCCTGACTAGTCTACATTGTTTCCTGAAAAGGCATCACAGACATTTTTGCAAAGGTAGTTTGACAGCTGCTCTACTGGTTATTACTAGTCTTAAGGCTTTTCCGGCATTGTTCTGCGCTTACCCTGCAATTTTTTCCCATTGCCTCTGTGTTAGGCTCCAGACCTGATCTCAGTGAACACAACAGGAATCTTTCCATTACTTCATGACAAACGGTTTAGATTGGAAACCAAGTCTGCCCTCCAGGGTGAGAAGTGAATTGCGTGACTTCCAACTAGAGAGGCTCCACTCTCCACCAGGACACTTCGCTATCCCACCACACCCTGGTTTCTGATTACTTGTAGGAAAGCTATGGATTTGCTGTGTCAGCATGTTAGGCAGCAGGGTTTGTAAAGACAGACATAAAATATGTTTCTCTGATTCAGTGTCAACAATGCTTATATGTCATTTCCAGTTACATTTTGTTCTAATATGGCTTAAATTAGTGTCATCTAATCTCAATTTTATATTTACTTTCCTTCAGTCCTAGTGAAGTTGCCTTCCTAAAAATCCGACTGATCACAGAGAGTACAATGATACTAAATATTGCACCTTAATCCTTTTAAGCAGAGCACATGGTCATTAATTTACCCTTTGTGAAAGGACACTTTTTTTTCCTTTGCAGTCTGTCTTCTAAGATCTACAGTAAGGTCTTTTCTTCTAGGAAGAAAACAGGTTAATAAATAATCCAGAGTCTGAGGTTTATTGGCCTTTTTTGTCATTCACCTCCAGTGGGAATTATAGCAAGGAACAGTTGCCCTTGTTAACCTGCAAACATTTTTCACTCAGTTAGGTCATTGCCTGTGGCTCAAGGGTCCAATTTTCCTTTCATTCATTAAGCACATTGGGAAGCAGAGTTCCTAACCCTTTCCAGTCTAAATGTGGAACAATCACATCCCCTCACAATCAAGTGCCAATGTGCTGGGACCTTTACGTTTCACTGTGATCTCTCAGTGACGCAAGTTTTTAACAATTGAAGGATATTAAGTCAAAAAGTTGTTTTCTAATTGGAGGAGCTCAGGGGATTTCATATAATGAACTCTTATAAACTGGAAGCTGGTACATGTGCCTTTCCAATTATTTTTGTTTAAAATCAGGCGAGAGGGCACTGCTAATCTCCGAAAGCAGATTTCAGAAGTTCTGCCTAGGAATTAAGGCCATGAAGCACAACCATTATTGCTCTGGGGAGATGAAATAACATAGTCTAATATGTCATTTTACTGGATGGTGTAATAGCTAAACAACAATGTAATTCCAGATTTTAAAAGTGTATTTGATATAGCTAGTTCAATCCTATAAAGATAGGCTGAGAGAGCTGAGCTTGTTCAGCCTGGAGAAGAGAAGGTTCTGAGGAGACTTAGAGCAGCTTTCCAGTACCTAAAGGGGGCCTACGAGAGAGCTGGAAAGGGACATTTTACAGGGCACTGTACTAATAGGACAAAGGGTATTGGCTTTAAACTGAGAGCAGGTTTAGACACTAGGAAAAAATTCTTTACTGTGAGAGTGGTGAAACACTGGCACATGTTGCCCAGTTGGTGGATGCCCCATCCCTGGAAGTATTCAAGGCCAGATTGGATGGACTCAATAACCTGATCTAGTGGAAGGTATCCCTGTTCACAGCAGGGGATTGGAATGGGATGATCTTTAACATCACTTCCGACCCAAACCATTCTATGATTCTGTGATGATTTTATGATTCCCTTTGGAGCATTCATAAAGAAAGAAGTGAGAATGAGTGTTTCCTATTGATAAAAGGTTGCTAGAGAGAGTCTCTGGATGGATGAATGGTGGATGCAGTCTAGTAATTAAGAGCTAAACACTTGAGTTCTATGTAAACAGACCTATCTATGCACATCATTGACTGTGCCAAAATATAAGGAATTTCTCTCTCTAATAAGTTAGCAGCAATGTTTGAACAGGGCCAGCTCTATAAGATAAGCATAAAAATCACTTATCCTTTATAGCATTATAATTGGAGACTTGGTGAAGTAGGATGCTTGAAAACAGAAATGAAATAACAAAAATGAGAATGTCTGTCATCCCTGGAACAAGGCCAGATTGGATGGACTCAATAACCTGATCTAGTGGAAGGTATCCCTGTTCACAGCAGGGGATTGGAATGGGATGATCTTTAACATCACTTCCGACCCAAACCATTCTATGATTCTGTGATGATTTTATGATTCCCTTTGGAGCATTCATAAAGAAAGAAGTGAGAATGAGTGTTTCCTATTGATAAAAGGTTGCTAGAGAGAGTCTCTGGATGACTCAATAACCTGATCTAGTGGAAGGTATCCCTGTTCACAGCAGGGGATTGGAATGGGATGATCTTTAACATCACTTCCGACCCAAACCATTCTATGATTCTGTGATGATTTTATGATTCCCTTTGGAGCATTCATAAAGAAAGAAGTGAGAATGAGTGTTTCCTATTGATAAAAGGTTGCTAGAGAGAGTCTCTGGATGGATGAATGGTGGATGCAGTCTAGTAATTAAGAGCTAAACACTTGAGTTCTATGTAAACAGACCTATCTATGCACATCATTGACTGTGCCAAAATATAAGGAATTTCTCTCTCTAATAAGTTAGCAGCAATGTTTGAACAGGGCCAGCTCTATAAGATAAGCATAAAAATCACTTATCCTTTATAGCATTATAATTGGAGACTTGGTGAAGTAGGATGCTTGAAAACAGAAATGAAATAACAAAAATGAGAATGTCTGTAAAATAGCTTAGAAGATGCTTTGGGACATGGCAAAGGAGAAGACAAATGAGTGAGAGAAAAGTAGCTTATTTTGAATTTCATGTCTTCGTCTGATTTCTACTCCTCCTGAGTGGTCAGGAAAAAGTACAGGAAGGATTTCTCAAGAGCTATATGTAATGATTTCATGGCATAGTGTGAAGGGGTAAACTGGAAAATAAGTGAAGTTAGGACGTGAGAGAAGCACAATATGAACTATGATGTTGACAATGGAAGACAAAGGAAAAGGGATGCAGGCTGAAGACTGAGCAGAGGGGAAAAATACAGAAGGGTATGGATGTGTGGAATGCATGTAAGTAACAACTCAGCTGCAGCTGGAGGAGGACAAAGGTTGGCATTAACATTGGCATTAAACAGAAAAAAAAAAGAAAAGAGCTGACGGTCAGAGGATGGCAAAAGAAAAGCTGCTGTGGATTCTCATCTTGAAAAAATAGAGCTTATTGTGGTCTATATAAAGATTCCCAGAAAAGTTACCAGGCATATCAGGGGAAGTACAATATTGTTCAGTGGCAAGAGATGGAAAGGGAAATTTGGGAATTATGTCTTGGCCAATTGTTGAAGAAATTGGAAGTAAGTCAAATTTTCATGGAGATTCCCAAAGGGAGGGAAAAGAAAAATTGGTGCTTTTCTAAAACACACACATACAGCTTCCCTGTTACTTGTACAACTGATGTGTCAAATGTCAACGTTTTGTTATTTCTAAAAAAGGAGGGAAGAAACATATTTTGTTTGAACCATGTGACTGCCTACATGCAGACAGCAGAACTGAAGACTTCTGCTGGAAGAGTGTAGGGTAATTAGATACACACATTTCGGGGTCTTTCCTGAGTAAGTTACCCATGCAGACAGGCTGTTTTGCATTTCTTACACTCTCAGACTCTCAGAGCTGAGTTAGGCAGGAATCTGGTCAGCAAGAAAGTAAGTCACAAAAATTCAGAAGCAATTTTTTCTCCAGCTGGGACTTGTCAAAATTAGATTCTTAAACTTCATATGAATAAGAACCTCTAAGTATATATGCCGAGAGAGAGAGACCAAGAGAAATCTATATCAGTATAGTTATAGGAATATCATTCCCATCTGACAATGTTGTGTCAGATACCAGGTAGAGCAGGCCCTGGTCTCCTGTTCAACTGTGTTTGCATGCAGTCTAGCAGATGTCCTCCCAGGTGAATTGGGAACTGAGGGGAGTAACCTTCTTCACTACCCCACTCCTTGTCCCAGAGTGTCCAGAGTAGGCAGAATTCCCTAAAGATGAAGCTTCCCAAGGCTTTCATGCTATTATCCAAAACAATATAATTTTCTTTTTCACTTTTCCTTTTCTTTCTCCTTTTTTTTTTTTTTAACCATTCATGAAATTCTTCCATACTGGAATGAAAACAAAGCTTCTCAAACTTGTATGTGTGTGGCAGATTTATGCTGGAGGAATTCAGCTGTCTCTCACATGGTGATTGTTACAAAAGCCTGGGACATCAGAGGTTCAGATTCTTGAAATCGAAGTTCTTCACCCATACAACAACGGAAGAAACTGAGTGGAGCCTACCACTTTTGTTCTAACTTGGATCACAAATATTTTTTACTTATGTGGCGCCTCCCAATAGCAACCAAACAAACCTGATATATTTCTGAAAGTTTCCATTTTGCAGAACACCATATTCTTTGGAAACTCCAGTGCAGGGAAGCTTTTTTGACTACTGTGCTCAAAAACTTTTGGAGTGTTTGAAGGATGCCATGAAGTCAATGGAATTTTCCAAAGTGCTTCCTCTGAATATGGACTTCAAGTAAAGCTGTCTGAAGACAGCTTTATTTCAAAGGGAATGTCTAAATTTAGTTTTGTTTGAAAGAAACTAAATGTAGAATTATCCAAATACTCTGTGAAATGGGATTGCTTCTTTCTGCCCAATTCTGGTGATACACACAGGTGTTACTGAAGGCTCAAGGGTCTTGGCTAGAGATTAAACTGAATGATTGAGAAAGAATAATGTTACTGTCAGCTTTCATCTCAAAACCTGCAATGCTGTTGCTACAGATTACAATGACTTTCAATGTCAGCAGTTACTATAATTTTGCTGCGATTCTATTGTTATTTGGTGGTGTTCATAAGGGCCCAATTTCTGGAATCTTGCAAACAGGCATGAATTTAAGTGCAATTTCCCCCTTTTGATTACATTCAGGTTTATATCGGCCACAGAGAAAAGTTTTAAATTGTGAGTCAAAATGCTCAGCCACCACAGAGCAGATGGAAAGACCCCTCTTCAATACATTTTTTTTAAGTTCATGAATTTTAAGCAGTTTGCTGAATTTCTGGAGCCCAGTTCATAATGTTTGAATGCTCAGGTTTGGCAATACTTGATTTTTTCTTTGCTCCCACGCAAGCTGATACAAACAAGTCATGAAAAAGGGCTGAATATATCTAGTTACGAGACTCTGCCAAATCTTTGTTTGCCAACAAGAGGAGTATTTTTGAAAGTCACGAGAAGCACTGAAAATCTTTTTGTCAGCTGTAAAAAAAAGTGCAAGTTGCACCTCTGCATTCCAGGCCACACAGACAGAAATAATTTCAGAAATGGAGATTACACTGGAAAGAATTTCCTTATACACATTTGTTAAAGCACTGAAATCCAAATACAATACTGATTCTTTACATTATAAGTCAATGTTAAAAGACAAAGTTTAATTCTGTGAGTGTATCTGGTAATAACAGATTGTACTAGTCTGTTCAGGAAGAAACACTTGTAGGTTAACTTCTTGGTCGCATTGAGAAATTATTTAAGAAACACTGTAAAAGCTGTTTACACTTTCCATGTATTATACATAAATATTTGTTTATGGAGCAACTGTGTGGTGCTTTGCCTTTGTCAGCAACTGGAAATTGTTACTAATAACAACATTTAGGGTTATAAATGCCATAACCCCTATCTGACTCCATGCTTCACTTTCCAAGAAATTGCAAAGTGAGAACTCTGGCCTGAGCTTCAAGGAAAAGTTCTGCTGAGATACACAGAAGTGTTCTGTGAGAAACTTGTTAAGTGCTTTCTGTACTCCACTTTACCCCCATCTCCCCAGCCATGTAGAGGGCACTGAGGCCTTGCACAAAAGTGTGTTTACAATGTTGGTTAGCCAGAATTTTGAGTCCATTCTTAAAATCAGAACTGACCCCTACTATGCACTACAACATCACAGAGTCACAGAATCATTTAGGTTGGAAAAGTCCTTTAAGATAACTGAGTCCAACTTTTGACCGGTCACCATCTTGTCAACTAGACCATGGCACTGAGTGCCACATCCAGTCATTTCTTGAACAGCGTCAGGGATGGTGACTCCACCACCTCCCTGGGCAGTCTTTTCCAATGCTTAACAACCCTTTCCATGTAGAAATTCCTCCTGATGTCCAAGATTCCTTCTGATGTCTGAATCCTGTTATCATATCATTCTTCTCTTCTCTGTTGTCCATTTCAAACTTCTCCCTTCACTAAGGACCCAAGCCTATGAACTAATGAGCTCTGTAGGCAGTACAGTCACATAAAAACACTCACAAGACACAGACTTTATCCTTCCCTCACATTTCCATATTTTACTCTCAGTTCACTGCACTGGAAAGTTTAATTTCAATTAACACATGTCCCTCAACAAAGAGCATAAAGTCTGAAGTGTGTGTTTGAGACATGTTAGTGATCAGTTTAAAGATTTGAGGGTGAGCCAAAATAGAGCATAATCAGAAAAAAATACTTTCTTTTATTCCAGACAACAATATAAGACTTTGGCCAGATATTTGGTACTAGCAGAAAGGCCTGGAGAATTAGCTATTTTGTAATTTTAAGACATCCAGTCTTACTACTTTCTCTTGCCAGAAGAAAGACCACTGGTACAGGGAAAACTTATACAGCAGGACAGACAAATGAGCTCAGGAAAGCATTCTGGGCATTCTGCTCTATGGTAAAGTTCTGCTATCCTCCTCCAATGAGTATAATTCCCAGATTCCAAAAGTTATCCCAGAGAAACTAGTACAGTATTTGGCCCATTGTTAGCATACTATGCTTAGCAATCTCTAGCACGGAACAATACCCAGTGGATTTTGAGGGTTCAGCTTTCTTCAAAACTATTTCTTTCCTTCATACAAAAAGGACAAAAAAGAAGAAAACACTCAGGCATGGGAAAGTAAGTTAGACAGGAAATAAGTATGTATTCACATTTGTTATCCAGAATAAAAGTAGATTTGAAAAAAAGAAAAAGATACATATTTTAAAAGCTGAACGTTTTAGCTTAATTTTAATTAGTATTTATTCAGAGTCCTGTGGGAAAAGAATGAATTCCATATAACATATCTGATGCTAGAAAGCCCTGAATATCCTCGAATTCATGTTGATTAAAGTAGGAAACATGGGAACTGAAGGTCCTTTTCTGCATTTTTTTATTTGTAAGTGTAATCTAGGCTACAGTTTGATAATAGTTAAGTAAAGCATTAGGGAATTTGTATCATGTAAGAATTCCTAGGAGAAGAATCCTGTGCAGATTTATGTTTAAGGCTCTGGAAGAGATGAACCTCATCTGCTTTAACCGATTGTGTGTGTGGTCAGGGTGCTTAAAGTCATCTCTTTTATAACAATTTTGTTGTAGGTAAGATTTTTCTAGCTCACATATACAGGACCAATAAATGCAAATGCAGGGCCTACAGTAGATGTGTCTCAGTTAATCTTACCTGTCATTGGAAAGTCAGTTTCAGAGTAGTTCTGTCTTCAATTATATCACTTGTAAAATTCAAGAAACAAAAGGCAGTTCATAGAGTTTGAGTACAAAGTAACTCCATTCACTGATGTTCATTTTGTACTTGTTATACTTTGTGGGAACCAAGAGTAACTTGAGGAAGTTCTCATAAATCAATAAAAAAGCAAATTACATATGGACTAACTATATATGATAATAAAAGTAAAAAATTATTACTATTTTACTCATTCATATTTCTTACTACTTTCCTATTAGTAGGTACATCAAGTCCTAGAACTTTAGAAAGTCCTCCAATGTCAAATCATTCAGGCGTTTCCTCATCACCATATAATTCCCGGAAAGATTTCTCACTCTGGTATCAGAAATCTCATCTGCTGGCCACTGTCATCAAAGCTAAATGTGAATACATTCTTCATATTCATGCCTTCCTCAAGGATTCCTTGCAGAAGAGAGCTTATCTCAACAGTAAGCATCATCCCTATTGGCAAAACCCTCCCATTATTAAAATATTACCTGTGACAACGAGTGCCACATTTTTCCCTTAAGAAAGATCTCTGCCAGCCCTCAAAATCCTTGTTTTCTTTACATTGTACCACATTGGAGGGCATTGTCCATTGCTGGCTGCAGTTTGGTGAATCACTATCAGACACTGAATCTCTGGCTTGAACTTCCAGAATTCAGTCCGGTCTATAAAGCCAGATGCTGACAATGTACAAACCAGCCCCTGTTCCTTTTTGCAATCCAAACTGTGCAAAGAGATTAAATATATGACTTGATCTAATAAAGTGGAGGAAGAGTGCTATGCACACACACTTTGTTATATTTCTTGGTGGTCTACACAGTTGGCTATGTTTGGGAGAGGTTACAGCACAGATCCTACTACACTGTCCATGAAAAGTCTGCAACTAAATAAAAGAATTTTCACTGCATATATATATATGTATATTAATATATAGATATATATCTGAAAAGAAAGGAAAAACAGCTCCAGTGAAGATCTGATTTATGAAACCAAGGCAATGCTGAAAAGATATTACTAAACCAACGTGTTTGGTTCTATGAGCACTAGCATAATCCTTCATTGAAAATATTTTTTTTTCTAGTATGGGTTTGTCAGTAGGAAGGTGGAACTATAAAGCTCAAAATATTTCCTGAAACACTTTAAAGTTTTTAAAAATGAAAGGCCTTTTCAAGTGAGTAGGAAACTATTTGATACATATTTCCATTAAAGCATACTTTGGCTTTGAAAACAACTTCATTATCAGCCTACAGGTCCTTTCTCCAAAATTTTATGAGTGAAGGGGTAGAAGTGGTGAGGTTTTGTGGGGATTTTTGTAGCTCAAAATGTAAGTTTTCCACCTAATTCTGAACAAGTGGGAGAGAAGAATTTTGCAAATCCAATTTCCTTCAAAAAGGAAAAAAAAACCCCAAGCAATTCAAAACCTCCTTTTATGTATAACCCATCAAACTATATCCTGGCTCTCAGACATGTTCTGTGTTTCAGAGAAAGGTTGCATTCTTCATGCAAATCTGCTTAATTTACAGTGAGTGTGCTGTGTGAATAGCAAAATCACCTTTATCCTGTCCAGGACAGGATGTTTAATGGACTCCAAAGTTTCAAATATTTGCTGGACTCACCTAGAATGCATACAAAAGACAAGCTCCCAAATGCCTATCTGTATTACCTTAAAAGGTGATTAGGTTCTAAATTTACACCAACTATATACTTACCAGGTTTTCCAATATCAGCTGCTTCAGGATTCCTCTCAAGACATCTTTTTATTGCATTGATTCATATCATTCCAAAGGTCTGCATGTTTCCTTATCCTATTTCCCTTTCCAGCAGCTGTTAGCTACCTTTGATCTGGGACCGTAACTTGATAGACTAGATTGCTATGTTCTGGCTGCTCTCTCCCAGTACCAGAGGGGTACATTCACATGTGCTTACTTTTTATATGCCCAGAGGTAAACAGCCATAATTTTGACAGTTTGTCCTTGTGTTATCTTTCAGGTTTTCAACCATTAGTAAAGGTTTATATGATATTCTTAAAATCAGGGAACATTTCCCCATTGATATAACAATGTCTAGAATTTTCTAAATTACTATCTCTGTTGTTATTTCATACTCGGTGTCCAGACCTTCTTTAACACAGAAGAGAGAACTCTCTAATTTGTGAGTATAGTTTTGTACTCACTGTCCACTGTGACCAGAAATATACTGATGTGGGAAAAAAGCATGAGAGTGAAACTCTACTATGACAGTCTTACAGTGCTGTCATTTGGGAATCAATCAATCTCAAATGTGAAATGTCAAAAGAACAGGTGCTTAGTTTCTGCACTTTGGAGCCTTCCTATCCTGATCACATCTTCCCTTTTTCTTTCCTTCTTTTTTTTGTTAGGCTAAAACTGAAGTTACTTTTTCTCATTCCTATTCAGTTGACCTTTATACAATATATTTATTTTTTTCTTTTTGTTTGCCTGAGAATCTTGTAGCACTCAAGTGAAAACACTGAAAAATAAAGATTAATCACATACATTGAAAAGTGGGAAGAAAAGAATCAACTGAGCTGAAAATGTTTAAAGTCCTGCAAGGGTTTAAAAGGTTACAAACTGAAAGGACAAGGGTTTCTGGAAGCAGACTTATGAGTAAACAACCTCACCATGACCTCATGCTCATATAAGGAGTGAAGAGGAGGAGATGGACCCATTAGGCAGGAAGTTACAAGAAATCTGCTGAGCTGAAAAACAGCAGAGAAAATAATATATGAATGTCTACAGTTGAATCTGAAGAGCAGAATTCTCCAAGGGCTAACTGGAGAGAAGAAACTACATTACAACATTTTCCTGGCCTATAAGCCTACGTTAGGAAGTAAGCAAAGCCCAGACACCGTGCCAGATCACCAGGATTCACTGAAGCTTACTGCCTGCCAGAACATCCTCCAAATTGAACAAGAGGGAACAGAGACAACAATGACCCCTTTTTTCACAATCTTTCTTAACTAGGAGCTGTAAAGCAGCAAAAACTAGGGACTGACCTGGAGATGGTCCATGTGAATCTGCTGGGCTGCCCACAGGAAGAAAACTCCCAGAACAATGCACAAGAGGGCTGAGATGAAAGGGATTTGGATGACTATCTAAGTGTAGAGAAAGAGGTCCATCTCTACTACCAGACAGGATGCTTGGTAATGTTTTAAAGGAATTTCTGCAAACTGACCTTATTATTTTTCTAGTGTGAGAAAACATGCCAGGTACCTATCAAGCAAAGAGACAATACCAGTTCAAAGGGCATCTGACGTTAATATAGCGTGACACCAGAAGCAATGACTATAGAGAGAAATTACTGGAATGGAAATCTGTACCTATTTATATTCAGCATAACTGGAAAAAGGGGCCAAAGTAATGTTGAGGAAATGTGGTTAACTGAGAAAGCACTATGCTACAGTCAAAAGGAAGTAAGAGAGCCAGGTTAAGAAAGAATAGGAGCTGTAAGTGAGCAAAAAGCCTACAAGGAAAAAAATTGTTGCAAGAAACCAAATGGTGTTCATTTTAGAGTAAATGCAAGGCACCAGGAACAAATCCAGTTACTATTTTAGGATACAAACAGTCTGATGATGTATGAACTTGTAAATACTTAATATAATCAAATAAACTTAGACTCCTCAGAGTAGCGGATTTTTTTTTAATATGGTGATGAGGACATGTAAAGGGCACTGTACAAGGTTCTTCCCAGAGTAATTAATGGGTTAAGATGTCCATTCCTTCACAGTTTCAGACAACTGTACATCAGGTATTATTCTAGAGGGGACTTATCCAACATACATTCAATGCCATATATGTGTGTGCTTTCCAAACTGAATAAAACCCCCAAAATACTTTGTTCCATCTTCATATAATTTAAAATTGTTGGGAAAAATATAAAGGAACTGAAAGAAGACAGTATGAGATCATAGAAGTGTTTCCTATTACATACCTTAGTCTACTGTCTTGGAATTCTGTCTGCCTCCCTGATATTTCTACAGTGAGTGGAGAGGGACAGGCAGCTGTCAGGCAGTTCTTCAGAAGTGGTCTCTCAATGCATTTGTATCCTCCATTGAGTACATGTAAGGAGTTTGGAAAGGCTTTTGGAAAGGCTTTGGATACTTCCATTGGGTGTCCAAAATCAGACAGTGGTTGCCCCCAACCAATCCCTTATCCCAGTTGTTCAGAAATTAAGGTAGGATAAGGCTTCAGGAGTCAACTGTCTATATAAACTGATTCCTTAACTCTAGTCTGTACTTTGTAGTATAACTTTGAGTAAGGTTCCTATACATAGAGTCTACATAAGGTCAGCATTTATGTCCTGCAAATGAGTCTCTTAAAAATTTTCCTGTGCTCTTGAATTGGTTTATAGAAATATTTGTTCCACATGAACATTTGCCTCACCGCACTTGTCCCAGCTTGTTATATATTTCTTTGTTCAAAGACTTGGCTTCTTGTTCCACAGGAATCATTAATATAAAATATAAATATAAATGCTATGGGGTGTGTGATGTATAATTGCTTCCCATTCTTGAACTGCCAGGTTTCTCTCCCCACACATAGTCATGGCACTCATTTAACAGAGAGATAAAGAGGGAAATCATCTTCCTTGAACATTGTAAATGTCACTGCAGCCAGTCGGCGAGCCAGAAGGGCCAGTATAAGATAAGAATGGAAATAGTAATGTCTCAGAGGTGAAGTATGTAGAAGATGAATGATAGACTTGCATGGGAGCAAGTTTGTTGAAGCTATTCAGGGTTTGAGGGAGTGAGGAGGTAGGTACAGCATATAAAGGCACTAGTGTGTGTGTGTACACATACACATGTGTTTGTTTATTGTAGATGAAGAAACAGAGCAAATTCAAAACTCTATAACTCAAAAAAAATGAGCTGAATTCATAACATGTATTTGTGTGGCAGCCTTTACTGCACATGTCACATCTGGAATAATCTGGGGTCCAGATGACTGGATAATGAGAGCCCACTGGCCTGTCCTGGTGAAGGTTCCCAAGTCTCCTTCCACACGTTTTCTCAGGGACCTGCAGCTGCTGAGCCAGGAGGCACATCACAGTGCCAGCTAGACACGCAGACATTTGAAACAAGTGTGAGCTCTGTAAATTAATTCATACAGGGCAGGTAGGACTGGAATAACACAGACTGGAATAATCTTTCTGATGGGGACATTATGAGGAAGGACTCTTCTAAAGGAAGTATTTCACTGTTAGACTATGAAAATTGTGTTATAGTTCACAAGAAAACTACCATCTGAATTTCAATTGTTTGTTCTCAGTGAATTACCAATAGCTGAGTAGCCAAAACTATGGGGAGCAGTCATAAAAACAGCATATCACTACTTGGGTGCTTTAACCCCATTCATTCTGTTTTAAAAGTGCTGTCAGCCTGTTGGCTCTGCTACAAAATAGTATGAGCTAAGGAAAGACATGTGAACTCAAGCCTAAAGCAGCATTTAAAGGGAAACAGACTATACAAAGTATTAAGGCCTGTGGTGGTGATGGAGACACATACACACAAATGCTGAATCTATTGGTTAGTCACAGAGAAGGGATTTTCTGCAGGGGAAATAAACTCAAGTTCTGTTATTAATATTATTAATTCATTCTGGATCATCCTCTGTGCCAGCTCCACCTATCATTCACACTTCATGGGCAGTTCAATTAAGAAAGCACTAACAACTGCCAGCTTTATAATGCTCAAAGAAAACAGTTGTTATTAAAATAGAAAATAGCAGCAACCCATATCATCAGACCACCATAAGATTGCACAGTTTGGCACAAGTCTCGAAGTCTCTGCTCTACTGAGGCCCTGTCCAGACCACACACAGAGTCTGAAATAGCATATAAATCATTTAAAAAAAAAAGATGAAAATAAAATTATGTGTCTTAATCAGGATTTGCAATATAATCATCTGCTTTGCCTAATCTGTAAGTGACATGGCTGATAAAATATGAACTTTCCACCCCAGGAGATAGTCTGATATTCTGGTCCTTATTTTTATCATTAACAGAGACAAAAGTTTAAAAATTCACTTTATTCTTTTTTGGCTTTTTAGCTGAATTATTTTAGTATCCTCAAATCAATGTATTTTATCTGATCTGTCAAATCCAAACCGAAATAAAAGGATCTATTCTCTCTGCTAGCATAGATCCCCAGGGACTGACTGCCATGGAGTATGGAAAACATAGACCAGATGCACAGCATCTTTTCCACTGGGAAGAAAAGCATGAAAGATCCAAAGCAACAATTTTTATATGTCATTGCTAAGCTTATGCTGAAGTAGAAATTAAACACTGACAGACCTGAGATATTTCCATCTCTTGTTAAATCTTCAGAAAAGAGGAAGGGGAAAAAAAGGATGCTTTCTTATGAAATTGTCTATTTTGATAAAGCCACATTTACTGACATAGAAAATCCTGTTCAAATTTAATCATCTCACACATGAAAATTACTGTCAACTCTATATGAACATAAAGAGCAGCCACTTCCAAATATGTAAACATATACCTTACAACAAAATAAAAAAGTACTAGAAGACACCCATTCTGGTATGTTTTGACATTTCACACGCAATAGTTAAGAAATCCTCAAATCAAGCATGTTTTTTCAACTGTGTACAGTTCTCTTGTGCTTGCACATTATAATACAACCTTTAATTACACAAAACACATACTATTTTTTCCAGAGACTTCTCCCCCTCTCGTCCCCCTTCCCCCCGTTTTATCCACTGTGCAGAGTGAAAGGTGATGCAGAAATGAATCAGTGTTCTGCAGTGAATGAACCCATTGTCCCTCAGTCCCTCGCCTTGCCTCACTTGCTGCACAGCTTAGAAGGTGTCCAGTAAATGAGGCAAAGGGTTGCAGGAAGAGGATTGTTCATCCTGTGCTCAGTCTGCCTCCCAAAAGTGCTGTTTACAATTATGCCATTAAACATACTACTTGCAGTTCTCAAGCACGGGGAAACCAAGTTGATGTTATCTATAAAAACATAATGATAATTTTCTAACTTTTGAAGAGGTACATTTGCAAGGTTCTTTTATGTACATACCAGTAGGACTTCTGCACTTGATATGAGACTTCAGCTGGCTCAAACTTTATGCAGAGAAAGAAGCCATTCACTGACAAAATTTAATTCACAGGCAGACACACAAAAAATGGTAGAGGGAGGGTTGGAAATAAGTTTTTGTAATATTTAACAAAAGTTACTCAGCCATTAAAGAAAGTGAAATCCAGTTTATACCACTGCTCCTAAAGGACAGCCATACATTGCAGTATCAGAAAGCTTGTTATGTTGTGTCAAGCTGAAGCTGCTGAAGACGGCTGAAGTGCTGATATGTGAACCTAATTTGGTGGATTTGCAAGCTGTGGAACTAGTAAGATCACAGATAACAAGGGGATGGATCTATTACACACTTTCTCTGGTTTCATCATGACATAATGCTCAAAAAATCAGAAAGTAAAATACAGAGTTGGCCCCAGTCCAAGCATCCCAATATGTTAACTACAAAGATGGTTTCATGGACGCAGTATCCAATTAATTTCTTTTTAAAAAATAATTTAATTAAAGAAAATAAACAAAATCAACATTAGTGAAAGCTAGGAGTCCTTCTTAATAACACAAAGCAGGCATCTTCCTAGAAGTAGATTGCAGTGGAAACTCAGGAGGGATATAGTGCTCTCTCTTTCCTTTTCCCCTCCAGTTAGCGTCACTTAGCACACCACAAGCTCTGGGTCACACACAGTCATATGGTTTGCAGAGCTCCACTCCTCCTTCCTCTCTCAGGATCACAACTGTGCTTAGTCTCTGCCTTCTGCTGCAATACACCTCTGCCCTGAGCAGAACAGATAATTTCTACAATCAGCCAGGATATTCTGGCTCAAAGTCCACTCAGACTTTGGCTGCTTTAGTCAAACTGTCAAAAACTAATGGAAATGTGTTGCATTTACTGTAACGATTTTTGTGTTGTAAACACCTGGTCTTGATGGCTCAGATATTTTGTACAGGCTGTAGAATGATGATTTAGACCACTGCTGGCTTTGAACTTTGAACACGTTACTAACAGATTATTCAAGGGCCTATATTAGAAGCTGCATGAGAAAGGATAGTTTCATAGCAAAACCAAGACTTCTGAAGATTCTTCTATGTGGTGTTCAAATGAAACAGACTTCTGTTACAGGATTTGAGAGAAAATAACAAGAGAGTGTCACCAGAATAAGCAGTGTCCCTAGATGATGCAAAAGAACCAGACACAAATCGCCATATTGGATTGATGCAACACAGATTGAGCCTTTTTTCTAAACTGAGGGTAAGCACCCCAACCATTTAGTCATCATCACATCCAGTTTTTCTCTGTTGGGTTTCTGTAACTAGTAGTAGTTCCATTTTGAACCTGCAAAGCTTCCCCTGAGAAAAAAAATCATTGAAACTAGCATGCAGCCCTGAAAAGTTTGATTTGATTTCTGCAGTTTCCAATAAATATAATCATACAGAAGTATAACTTTCATTATAATTTATAAGTCATTAATTATCTTGGCGCCTTAATTGCAAACTTACTTGTAAGCCTAAGAATCTCTGAACAAAACTTACCAGTTTCCTCAGCAGCCAAGCTCCTGAGTTTTTGTCCAACTTTGACCAAAGATTCAAGAAATATGACATTTTGCTTCTGTTTCCAGTTGTCACTGAGTCTCTCTTGCAAGTTGTGTAAGTCATTTAATCTCATGGTCCCACAGTTTCTTGATCTACTAAATAGATACAGCAGTATGCAATCTGAGTGTGTAATAAAGCTAAATTAAAGGTCTTAAACAAAAGGTTCTAAGTGTCATTTCCCCTTTTTTCCCTTTGCTAGTTATAAGATCAAAGAGTGAGAGAGGGGGTGTATTGTGTTTATAAGCAGTGAACATCTGATAAGTTTTATAGTCTATGCCAATATTGCTCTAATGCCCTTTAAACCCACTGTCCCAAACTACAAAAAAATAACAATGAAAACATTCTGTAAGCAAATAGTAGTGCAAAAGACACACAAAGGTGCAAAGGACAGTTATGTATATTCATATCCCCTTAACCTTGGTGTGAGTGGAACAATTACTGCAAGCCACCGCAGGCTTCCCAGTCCCCAAAGTTTTCAGATGGTTACCACCACACAAGTTTTCAGTGATTGATGTAGACTCTTTGTTACAGATCAAAATCACTTTGCTTTAGTCCATTTTTATGTTTCTTAGACCCATTAATCCCTCCCAAAACTTAAGATAAAATGGCAGCATGAACACACTTTTCTTAAGTTCCAAATGTAATTGCTTGTGCCATGCTATATTGATGCTGCAGTTGTGTGTCAGATCATGTAGGTTTACACACAGATGGATAACAAGGAACATTACTACCAAATCTGCATGGAGTTATTCAGCTGAAAATTGTTCCCATACACAGTTCCATCTCTGATTTAAATGTTTGCCTTATGTCTTTAAAGTGCATGTCAACAGAATCTGGGAGCATACACTTATTCACATTGTCATCAGACCACTATCATGTCAGAAATATTCATACCTCTACTAAAATAACTACATGAAATAACCTTACACGTTTTACTCAGCACACATAATTTCTCTTATTCAGCACTTCTACCTACTGAAAAAGTTTGTATGTTTGTTTACTATTGTAGGCATATTGTATAGGACAGATGAATCAATCCTTAGCTGGAAAAGTCTTCTACAATTTAGTTTCCCATTGGTTTTCTATTCCTCTTGAACTGTACTTGCAATGCAGATGCCCAGTCCACATAGGTTTTTTCCAAATTTTTCATGCAACTTATACAAATCTATGTGGTTTTTATCTAACCATATTGGTTAGTCTGGACCTGGCTAGCATGGATAATAACTGCATGATTATCCATAGGATCTGGTCTAACTACTGTGGTATTGGGTCTGTTTGACCCTTTTCTCTGATGTTATTTTTTCAAAGTTTATCTGATTTTTATCAATTGGCAACCATCTTAAATTCTCCTTGTCACAAGTGCCAATATTTCTGTACTGATATATAAGGACCTCAAATCTATCTTCAATCCAGTGTGAATTTACTTTGACAACGAGAACGTTACTTCCACTCCCATTATTCCCTTGTGTTTCCACTTCTTGCAAAAACACAAGCTCTAACTTTAGTCATTCCTTGGAATCACACAATTTATAATACCAAATAGGCCTTCAGTTCCTATGATAATAAGAGAGTAGGATATTCTTCCAACTGAACTCATCATTATACCACACTCCTTTCCCTATTTGCAGTTTAAAATACCAATAGCTATCAATAAATGTAAAAGAATAAATACAAATCCAGATTCTAAACATTTATCTCTGTCCTACCCATGGAAAAAGAGAGAAATGCTGAAATTACTACTGACTCATGAAATACCTGTTATCAGAAAACAAACTATTTCTTCAGGAATGAGATTTCTCATTATAGCATTTATCGCTGATGTTTGGATACATGTTAAGAGCCTAAATAGCCTAGACTAAAAGTGGGATATGGATGATTTAAAAAGGCTCAGAAGAAAGACAAAAATTCATTCATTTTCTCAAACATCAAAACAGTGTCTTAAAGAAGACAATACTGTTCACTCTAAGTCTAAATATACAGTGAAAATGCTAGCTTGGTTGGAGCATCAGCTTAAGGCAAGTTTCAGGCACAGAATATGAATTCACTATGAGGAAAATTTTTATCACAAATCATTACATCAATCTCAGACCAACTGTTCCAATGTCCATGTCTCAGGGCATTTATAAAACTGATTCAAATCTGCAGTGAGGACTGTATTTAAAAACTGTCTTTCTCTGGAATAGTGCAGTGGTCTACAGTAACTAAAGTGTTTATGTAGGCAAAAGACAAGGTTTTCTCACAGACCTTTCAAAACTGTGAAATGGACCTACTCACCAAGTAATAAACTTTAGAAATCTCACCACCTTTTGTTCCAAGGTCAAAGCACATTTCTTTTAGATGGACTTGTAAAACCATAACTGTATCTATAAACAGAGAAGGGCAAAGCAAAAGATGTTCTACTAAAGCAATTCTAAGCATACATCTCCCTGTGGGAATGAGAGTTGAAAAAATTACCCCATGCTAGTGCTCAGTGTCTTATTGAGGGTGGTCAGATACTAAATTAAGGAATGCAATAAAAGTACTAGGTCTGAAAGGATACACATACAAAGGTACTTAAACAAGAAGAGTATCTCAAGGTGAAACGTCCGTAGACAGAAATGCCCGCCATTTAATCATGTTTATTGTTTGACCTCTCACCCCTAGGTCAAAGTCCGGAACAGTTACAGATTTAAAAGTTTCCAAACAAAACAATTCAATATTCATGTGGAAATACCTTTTCAAATACTCTTAGATACTTTTGTATGAATGCACTCTCAGTCATTTTACTGAGCAAATCATGTTCCCTAGATTTAAGCTATGATCCATCCTTCAGAACCTTTTTATCTCAAGAAGCATTGCCTGTTTGTTACTTCACCTGAAATTTTCAGGGACCAGACATACCTTTTATTATAAAAAGCCTACATATAGACTAGAAGGCATCTAGTAAGTGAAATTATTTTGTAATTTCTATCTAGAGATTCATATCAAATCTCCCTAACATCCTAAGTCCATCTGCTTCATTTGACTTTATCCCTTTGATTTTCTCTGATGGTGTTTTAAATCCCCTGTCATTTTCTGTTTTCTGCCACATGTCTACCATATGTATTGTATAAAAATAAAGATTATTTTTATACCACCCACCTATAAAGTCTTTCCCACTACCAAAATGTGCTGAAAATTCTGCTTGGGAATTTACTCTAAACTGAAGATAATCAACCTGCGAAAAGCCAGTCTACAATACACAATAGGAATCCTAAAAGTTGGCAAACGGAAGATAACCACTTGACAAAACAAGCATGTTATTTATTACCTACCCTGGAATGAGAATCAGGTCTCCAGAGATGAAGGGCTAGGGCACTAAGCCTTGATTCTAGGACTGGAAAAACTATTTGTCTCTGAACATTGTTTACAGAATTTAAGCCATTCTCTGTTTCCTGGTTGCCCAAAATTCAGTGCACATTTTGCTGTACTGAAGCTCTAAAAAGTTTTAGCTTCAGCTGGAAAAATTCTACTTAATGTCACACTTGTGGAGATTGTCACTATTTGAGACAGTGGATATCTTCATTCTACAGCCTTCCTACAGCAACCCAAGTTTGGATGACACAAACTCGGCATTATCCCTTATGTCAGATTTCCTCGCATTCTTTCCTTGCCACATTCATACAAACACAGAGTTCAATATTCCATATGAAAGTACAAGTTCTGAGTCTTGTTTCTTAAAGGTGTCTATTGCTCATCATAAATGTATTCTGAATACACTACTAAAATGCATGATTTCCGTGAGTAAGCCATTAAAGAAATGTTTTTTTGGTTATGCCCTGCAGTGCAAGCTCAGAACTGTGCAAAACCACAAACTGAGCAAATTCTTTAAATAACCAATCTGTACATTTTTTGTTTATATGTAGCTCTTCATGTCAAAAAATAAATCTTCTTGCTTTTGTGAGATAAATCTGATGACACAGTCTTGAAATATATTTTTGTTCTATGCCACTTTTATCTCCTTTATAACATTCTCTAACGTGATTGCCAGAATGCTATTCTAATTTGGGGGATAATTCTCTATATGAGAAGTGACAGAATGAAAATAAATTCAAAGTTCCAGGAAATAATGAGTTCCCGATTATGTGTCTGATTACTGTCAGCTCAAAGAATGTACAGACTTCAGAAATGGAAGAGACCACTTTCACCAAACTGGGAGTCCTGAGTTGATTGCACAGGGAGAAGACTTTCAAGTACTTTTAAATCCTCCTTACTTCTACATGAGAGTTATTTTGAGGTCATGTTCACGTTTCTAGACCGAGTAAGATTCTCTGGTAGAGACATCTGAGTCTTATCTGCCTATTTCTGGCTCTGTTTGAGAATGTTTATATTATTCAATGTGGGAGACTTGAACTCATGACAAGGAACATGATAAATTTTCTTAATCAAACTGGGTATCAAGAGGTGGTCTGTCATCATTTCCCTTTTGTTGCACTGTGAAAGAAAGCAAATAAGGAGCATCCAATGTGATCCCCACTTCTGTTTCAAGTCTCCCCACCAAGTCATTAAACATTCTCTGGCCTTTGTCAACAGCCTGGTAAACATCCAGAGAAAGAATCAGAATAAAATAGTTTATTTAACATTCCTCTCCTCCAACTGCTGATTAGGATAAATAGTTTGGATAAAAAGCCTATCTGTTCCAAAAATCACAAAAAGAAAGGATTCAGCTATCAGCAAAGTTTAGATTTGGTTTCAAATATTTTTAAACAGCAAAAGAGTTTTTTGTGGTCTTTGATATTTTCTCCATCCTCAGCACATCATGTTAGCACCGTGTCAAAGCAAAACATCAACATCAAATGATCACTGGGTAAACTCCAGTGAACTGGAGTGAAAGGCTGGAGGCTGAAATTCCAGGCACAATATAAAATTTGGAGAGATGCCAGAACAGAGTTCTTTTTAAACTGCCTAAAAGGCTGAGGAATTGATATCCAGCAAATCCCTTCATTGACCTAATAGTTTAGAAATTGCTAATTCTGGTCAGACTGATGAGTCCTTTGAGCCAGGATCATTTCCTCTGACAGGGAAAAGTGTCAAATGTTTCAAAGAAAAACAGAATCTTCTTCCTCTGACCACATTGTGCTCATCCATAATGAAAACAAAGCAACACTGTGCCTAACAGAAAGCATGTACCTAGCACGCAGAAACTTGCGGTCAGCTCAGGAAGTGAAACAGAAGAATTCAGGACTGGTTTATATTTTTATCCTGGACAAGGTGATTTTATAATCTGAATCTCCTTGCTGTAAAATATTGGGGGGCAGGATTCTTTCCAGTACTTAATTATGCGCTCTGAAAATATTACTTTTATATATACTATTATTAGTCTTGTTGCCATTTAAGTTTGCCAACTCTCCCATTGCTCATGTATTATACTACAGCCAAATGATCTTAACTATTGTGTCAGACGCTGAGCCGGCGTAGATTAGAATAGCTCTATTGCGTTCAACCATCACTTAAAATACTGAATGACTATGAAAGCCTTAAATGCCCAATCTCTGTATTTGTGTTCTGCAAGAAACAATTATTTTTATTGTATGTCTGATATGTTTAATATCCTTTAAACATTGGGTCAGATCATCAGTTAACATAAATCAGCAAAGCTGAATTTACTGGATCAGTTTATGCAACTGAGAATGTTGCCTGTGGCTTTCCCACAGTAATAAAGTTAGACCACATACCCACTTTGGCTGAAATATCTGAAAACATCCAAATGATCTGCATACTTAGCTCCCTTTAACAGGAATTGGGGATAATCTTATCCATCTATCTGATGGGTAATTTCTATTTGTAAAGCACAGGTCCCCATGGTGCGCACACACCAAAATGATAGAAGGCAAGAAAATTCCACAAATGGACTCCACAAAGGAATGCTTTTATATTTATATTGTTTTATCAAGAAACTGTAACCACATAATATGTTTACACTTCTCAAGTGAAAACTGCTGCTGGAACTAAATGGTGAGCTCACCTCTAATTTTAAAAAAATATATACCATTAAATTTCTCTTGAGAAACAGTTACACAATATTGGCACGTTGAATAATGCGTGGCTTTAGAGTTCATGGTTAATATACTAGCAAAACAGGAATAATAGAAAAACATGAGTCAAAAAAACAGTTAAAAATAGATCAATTTTCATTTTTACTGTTGTATATGAAACAAAAATTAAGATTAGCTTTTTCAAAACCACTTCTAGGAAGTGGCTGCACACCCATACCAGTTGACTGAAGCAGAGAATTTCTCACTAAATTCACCGCTGAAAATAATTAATGTTCCCACAGTAACTCTGAAGATGTAGTGCAAAACATTTAATATCCCACAACATAGGAATGGAGCCACTTTAAAATCTTACAACTTTATCAATAGTCCAAAAAGTATTCATGATTTTCCTGAAAGCTACATCTGTTTTCTCTCCTTTAGTATGTCCCTCTTTCTTACAGCTCAAGAGAGCTAGCTGAAAAGGTGATCAGAACAAACAGAACAAATGCTGGAACCAGAATGAGAAACATGAGGTGCCCTCTCCTGAACAGTGATGTTTGAAAGACAGCAATCCTCACAGCACCAGGGAGTGCTAAGGAGTATTTCACCAGGATGGAGGGAGCAGCACCTGTTGGATACTTCATGTATGTAATTTGAAGTCGAGTCTGTGAAATCCACGTATGTATAAAAGTATGTATAAAAGACCAATTCCATTATATTGACATCAAATCTGAAGCAGAGTGAAACCAGATACATTATTCAAGAAATATGAATTTTGAAACTTCTTATTTCAGATTCTCTCAAGCACTTCAGCATTTCATTTCATAAACTAGTGCAAGCCTTCTCCAAGATAGCACGACACATGACAAGAGGATGGTCTGAGGGCAAAAGTGAAGGAACTGTACCTCATCATTATAACTCATCCTGGCAAGCTGGGGAAACCAAAAAGAAATAGATAAGTGAATCAAACAAATAAATCCAATGAATAAAGAAAAACATAAATCAAATTTGTTATTGTCTTCTTACAAACAGGGAGAAAAACTAATTTTGTCTCAAGTTCAACATTTCTACTTTAATCTTTTGATACTGACTCCTCATATTCACCTTCTTACAATTAAGAATACATTTCTGCTCAAATTAAAAAAGGACGCAAAACTTTTCCTGTGGCAGTACAATTTGTTTGCATATTTTCAGCTAGTACCTTTCATACCAATGGATCTAAGAAGAAAGAGAAGCAGCAGCTGTATGCTGCCACTGAAGGTGAGGAATACCATGCTACAGCAGTAGTGGACGGATAGCAAAAGAGAGAGGTAGCAAGATATCATTTCTTATCTGCAAAAGTGAGCCTGGAACTGGAGCTCCTGGAGATCATTAAAAAAGCACCTCTTTTTTTGTTCCCAAAAACCCCAATATGATTTGAACACAGAAAAAGCACTGGAACTGCAATACAGAAAATGGTAGTTAAATTTGGTTATTTTAGTTTGGAATGGATAGCTTGGAAAGAGTTTGCTTCAAATTGTTGTATGCCATCTGTAAAATGATGACATATGCATAAAACAACATTGGGGGAAAAGGAAAAAGGGAGAAGAATTGACCAGTGGAATTCCTTGTGAAAGTATGTTTAAAAATACTGAGGTTTAACACAAACCAAAAAAAAAAAAAAAAGTCAGGAAATTCTAACTTAAACCTAACAACTCCATCCTGAACCCATGCTGCTGAGAAAAATAAAAGGAACAATGCCGAGACTTCAGAACAGATCTGCAACTTTAACTGAGCTTCCTGGTTCCTCTCCCTTTGTTAAACACTTCTGATGTTAACATTTAAATAAATAGTTAACTGCATTTATCACTGCGCTTTATAAATAATAAGTTTTGCAGCCTTACTATAGAGTAGGTCCATTTGCTGCAACCAAAGCACTGGGTTTAAGCACTTTTCATGATGTTTCTTGAGTAAACAAACATCAGTGAAGCTTTGTGAAGGTTCCGTTTTATGTCAACTTTTTAATATTGTGCCTTACCAAAGAAAATTATTTCTTTTTTCAGGTTCTCCCCTTGGGATTGTTAATTTTGTAAAGATCTATAAAACTATTGAATAATAATCTTACATGTATGCCAAAATGATCACTGTTCCTATTGCAAAAAGGATATACTTTTATTTTTTGCCATTAGAAATTATTGAATGTAGGCATTTTTGTTTCATTATTAGTGATTTGCTATTTGATCTCGGATATGCTACAGGCATAAATATGTTTCTGCAATGTGCTTATTTTAGATTTCAATATGATATTTATAATAATATTTTGTGAAATATGTTTTTCCTTTCTCATAATTATTTTATTCTCATACAGCACTCAGAAAAAAAGAAAGTTTCAAGCTGACTCAATCAGATGAAATGTGTATTTTAAAATTGTTCAGTAAAAGTGAGACTGTTCATACTCATACTCTGATTCAGTAACAACTCTCATCCAGGTAGAAGATAGATGTAAACCCATGCTATTCTTCTGCCAGTCAACAAGAAGAAATACTATTTATGTAGTATAAGTTTTCAAATTCCAACATCACACTGCGCCTTGGATCTTATTTTGTCAACTAAGTACGTTTAAATACATCTAGCAAAGCTCACATAATTTCCATTGGTAAACTGAAAGCAGAAATTGACCAAACAATATTCATCTGAATTATCTGCTGAGTATTCCCTTCGACCTCATCAGTGACTGAGCCCTTCCCACAACACGCAGACTGGTTTGATGGCTCTTTCCCAAAGCACATGGCTATATAAGATAATTTTTGATCACTCTTTGATCAACATTTAAGAACCTGAATATTTCTTTTCTTAACTTGCTGATTTTTTTTAAACTTGTTTTTCTTCTAATTTGACCACCTGTTTGCTATTATGCTGAGTTCAGTGTAGGTCTCAATGAAAACATTTCTACTGTTGGCTGACCAAATGGACACTGGTTGTATAACAGCTGAAGTTTGATAGGTGTGGAAGATGAGCCTGTGGAAAATGTGGCAATGTGTTTTGCAGACTCAAAGAAGGAAAAAAAAAGATAAAACAATGCTTTGTTCAAAAGCAGACACTCAGGATTATTATTATGGATATTTATGGTTTATTCTGATAGGAAATGTATGAATATTAAGCATGAGACAGGCCCTTTACTGAAATCAAAGTAGGTGAGATAGCCCAGAATGCAGCATTGGGGGCCCACAGCATTTCAGTTTTTGGAAGAACTGAGTAAAGAATAAAGCTAAGTTGAGAGAGAACTAAGCATAGAAAACCAAGCAAATCAAAGGCAAGGGCATATGTGAAAAGACTGTCAGAGGATGAGAGGAAACACGAGAAATTTGAAGCTAACAGTCTATTTGCTTAGTGAGAGAAACTAGTCAAAACCATGAAAGATTCAGCCAAAATCATCATCATTTTTGTTTGTTTTATTAGGTTTTCTTTGTCAGTAAGTATGAGCAAATGCTGCTAAGCTGCTAAACTGAAGAACAATATTTTCAGATACAGAAGCCTCATACATATCTGTTAGACCTCCAAGTGTGGGATAAATATGATCCAAGGGTGGAAAAAGTTCCACAAAGAGAGAGGAGAAATTATACATTCCAGAACTCTTTTAAAATATCGTAGTGGCATCTAGTGAGCAAAGCATCAGTTTCTATTGGGAAGAAATTCAAATGTGGTCTTGAGCACTGACTTAGCTAGAAAAACAACTCAGACGAGTTAAAAACACCTCAGGTAATTAAAGGATGATTCACAGTTCTGGCCAAAAACTAAATCACATGAAAGATTAATATGTAGGTTTCACCATAACAAAAAATGTAAGAAATGGAAACATTCCTGGACCACATTACTTCTGCTCTGCCAGCAAATTTTAAAAAACCCCAAAACAAACCAACCAAACAAACAAAAACCAAAACAAACCCAACAAAAACCAAACTGTATCTCCTCCACATTTCCAGTATCTTATTTTAGTAACTTCTCTCTACCTACATAGAGAAAGAGCACTATATTTTCACAGATGGAAATAAGTGACTCTCCTCTGCCAGGATTTGGCAACTGCTGCCCCATATTGGAAGGTCTGGGAACTCTAACTGCAGCAAATTGTGCAAAATGTATATTATATACAGCATAGTTTGCGTTGTAAAGTGGCAACTGATTCAAATGAAGGAAACTGATTCACATAACAGTTTGGAGAAAATTCTACAACAGCTGCAAGTACTGATTCAGACCTCTTTCTCAAAACACTGAAATGTCAGCACAGACATTTGCACAATCTTATAGCTGAACACAAAACAATGTAGTGAATATGCAGTTCTTCCCAAGAATTTTGATTCATCCCTGGACATTTGGAGTCCTGAAGCTCCAGACCCACCCAGTTCTACATTAATATATAGAATTATTCCATGCATATGTATTACAGCACACTTTTGCTTTTCAGTCCCACCATACTAACCATATTATGCACATGGGTGAATAAAAAAAAATCCAAAAATGGCAAAGCAAAAGCAAAACAGGTGCAGTAAGACAGTGTTGCTGTAAAGAAGTACAAAACTGCTGATGGGGCTTAGGGTTTGTTTGAGGTTCAGATTACAATTGCATTCCTTTCTGCAATAACTGGAAGGATACCTTGAAAATAAAGGAATACACTTATGCTGTAACAAAATGGTCTAAAAAAAAATTCTTTATGTGTTCTGTCAGTGATTCTTCAGGTATTTAACAAACAATTTATCAGCTGCAGTTTACATGCAGGGAATCTAAGACATACATTGGCAATTTCCTCAGGCTCATAACACTGAATTTTGGCAAAGCTGGAATCAATTCTCATTTTTGCTTTCTCCCTTTGTACATAAGCATGACAGTGGTTGACCTGGCAGCTCATCCAAACTATCCCTATTGAGTCCTGATATTGGTTGTTTTTCTAGCTCTTAGTTTTATGTTTTTCTTGCATCTGCCTGGTTCCAGCCCTCCTTTCTTGGAGCTGGAGAAAAGAAAGCGAGCAACAAATTAATACAGAAAAAAAAAAGAAATAAAAAAAAGGCAAACAACTCCAAACATATCAAGTTACCTTTCTGGTTTGCATCACGAGATGTGTTATCACTTTGCTGAAGCTCTGCATGTCAAGGACCCACTTTCCTTCCAGCCCTGGGGCAATGACTGAAATACAAGGTACTTCTATGAGCAGAGCACACCTTTGGAAGTTTTGGAATAGCTATTCTGGAACTTCTCATTTCAATCCATTTTGAATAGATTTCAAAATATAGTTAATGAGATCATCTGTAGGTAGTAACAGAAGCTCTAACATTCCCCAGGTGGATGTGGGACTGTAAACCTGGAAAACTGCAGACTTGCCTAACATCTAAATACTAAGAATAAAATCTGTGCCTTAATGAGGTCATTAAGAATTTTTGTTACCACAAAAAATATTTGGAAAAGCTTAATGTCAGTTCAATGCAATGACAAAAAAAAAAGCAACAATCAACTTTATTTGGATGTGTAAACCTGAAACTATTAAGCAATGAGAAGGGAGAAATCCAGCTGCTGTTATTCTCAGCACTCATAATGCAAGTACTTGACCACACTTGTGTCTGTACTTTGGGGAGGATATCGAATCCTGGAGTTCAAAGAAGGGTCACAGAAATGATACAGGGCCTGGAAAACAAGTCTTCTTGATCAAGGCTTAAGGAGGACTGCTTATCAGATAAGCTCGAGCGCAGACTACAGGCACACACAGGGAGGAATCCTGCAAAATAGCAAGAAGCTTTTCAGCCTTTTTGACAAGGACTTTGCAGGACTCATTTTCTCAACACTATCAGTAAAATTCAATCCTTAAACATGACAATAGCTTATCAGTGAAGATGATTAAACGTAAAGAATGTCAGGGACTATGGCATTGAGTTTCTAAGGTGAAACTAACTATTTCTAATAAAATTTTTGTTCTCATTGAGCTTTAATAAAAATTTCTTTGGCCTCTTATTCAACAGGCACGTATGTTGAAGTAGATGATGAGGTAATGGGAGGAAATTAGGCAAAATTGAATTGCAGTCCTTTCAGATGTTCACAGTCATGGACCTGTATCTCCTACATCCCCTCACCTTAGGTACAGCCACAGATATTGCACCTCCATGGTATGTGACACATTTCATGCTCTGAAGTGTCAATTCCTCACATTAAAGTCTGAAAGATTGATTTAATTTCTACTTTACACAGCATATTAGCATATTTTCTTTTCTTTTTTTTACCCCCCTGTTTTTATTAGCTGGGGACTGGGTGCCAAGACAGCAGAGAAATAAAACCATCTGTCTGGCCCCCAAATGGTTCATCTCACTTATGCCCTCAGTCTGATCACAGACATGGGTGTCAGGGCACTCTGGGGGTGAAGGCTCCCCAGAGGACTCCTGGGGGTGGGCCGATGTGGGTCTGGCAAAAGGGCATATCCCACCACCACAGCCAGGAGCAGGGCAGTCAGGAGACAGGGGACAACTGGGCACCATGGACAAACCTGGGGAGTGGGCAGGACCAGGCTGCTGGGCAGGGCTGTGAGAAGCTGGAGATCAGCCCTGCTGCAGCACCACTGGGGCAAAGCCACGTGGCCCCAGGGGCTTGAATGGGGTCCTGGGCCATGGGCAGGGTGGGGGAGCCCCAGGAGAAGCTGGTCAGGGACAGTCAGGTCTGGTAGTGCCCACAGGGCCATGACATTGGGCCCAGCAGTAGTGTCCTGCAGCACTCCAACATGGGTATTAACTTGGCATGTGGCTGGCCTACTAGGATCATTCCAGCTTTTTCAAACCAATCAATTCTGTATCATTTCAGGGCACTCAGCAGCCTTCCAGCACCTAACAGGGCCTATAGGAGAGCTAGAGAGAAACTTCTCCCAAGGGCATGGAGTGATAGGACAAGGCAGAATGTCTTCAAACTGACAGAGAGATTGAATATTACGAATAAATCCATTACTGTGAGGCTGGTGAAGCACTGGAATACATCACCCAGAGCAGTTAGGATGCCCCATCCCTGGAAGTGTTCAAGGCCAGGTTGGATAGGGTTTTGAGCAACCTTGTCTAGTGGAAGGTGTTCCTGAAAATGGCAGGGGAGTTGGAACCAGATGATTTTCAAGGTCCCTTCCAACCCTAACTGTTCTAGGATTCTATCATTTGCTATTTGTGCAGCTCCTCTTTCATGCATCTTTGCTCCTGAGAATCTAAACATATTGTGTCACTGCCGTGAGGGACTGGGTGAGATTAATGGCAGTCAGCACTAGCAGTTCAAGGCCATAGGATTCCTTACCCTACTATATAGCCCCTGTCCCTTCTCACACACTTCTTACATCCCACACAATACAAGATACATTTTGAGCAATGGCATAATTGAGTTAAACCCTGAAATTTTCTCTCTGGATTAATCACAGCACGTCCACATAAATAAGTGAAATGAAATAGGGATAGTAGAAACTTGCTCACGGATGCTTTTAGCATTGGCTGAATCCAAGGTGATTCTTCCATTTTCCAAAACAGTGTCCACATACAGTTCTTTCAGAGCAGCAGTGATTAGTGACTGACTTGCTTAATTACAGAAGTATTTGCAATGCAACTGTATCCAACAAAGTAGAGAAATTAAGAAATTTAGTGAGTGGATTGAAAACATAGGCATCTCTGCCAGATGTTTATGGAGAGCCAAGAAAAGAAACAGGATACTAAGCCACTCCTGTACTAGTCAAAAGAACAGATCCTGGCTGTGAAAAGCAGTTGCTTTATTTCCTCCATTTGCTGGGTGACACAACATCCTTGCTTTAAATTATGCTTTGCCAGAGTCTTCATACAATTAACCAAAAAGGTTCTGAGCACACATCTCATCTCTCAGCTCTAAGTCAGGCAGGTTGTAGACCATACTTTGCTTCATTTTGTCCAGAGAAACTGGACATGGCAAAGCGTAGCTGAATCAGCCAGTCTGTGTCTGGGAACAGGAGGCAATAATTCAACAGTTATTGAAAGGAAGTTGAAACAGTAGGGTCTAAACTATTTGATTGTGGAACCAGTAAAGGTCTGTCAGTTCTTAGTCTAACTCTGCCTTAGTTTACAATGCCTAGGCAGGTGCAAAGCTTGCATTCCGACTGGTGCCCCCAGTGAGACAATTTAGCATTTAAATTAAAAATAAATAAATAAATAAACTTCACTCTGAAAACTCAGCTTTAGCTTTGGCATCAGCAAGCTGAACCTGCCAAGGGAAATCCCATACAGGCCCCATCCACTGAGGCAAATTTCCAAACCCTTTAGACAACTGCAGTTTTCTAGGACCCATTTTGATTCTTCAAAGGATAATTGAAGTCTCAGTAGTATCCCTCTCTTTCCAGCCCAAGGATACAGGCCAATGAGCCTGATAGAACCCTGAGAGAGTAACAGGTGGCAAACAATGCTTATGCTTCCCTAGCTATCTTTGTTAAAAGAAAACATATATGAGAAAGTAACAATTAACTAATAAAATAAACCAGATTTGAGTCCTTTTCTGTCCATTGAACACTTTTTCCAGACTATTGTTAGGCATCATACAGGTTTATAATCTCTGCAGAATCAAATACTGTACCACATGAAGTGAATAACTTGGCAAATGTGGCAGATTTCACAGTGGAAATATCACAGTTATTTTAATTTGGTTTTATCATCTAATTTCCTTTGTTTCTTTAATAGTCTAGGAAGCCAAAGGAAAAAAAAAGTCACAACTGAAGTGTGAGAGGGACACATAATTTATAACTTTTTGACAGCAATCACAGGGAGTCACAGGAAGAGAGAAGATTGGAAGTGCTGATACCTGGAAAGATATATATAAATAACAGCAAATGCCAAGAGGTGTTCCCTTAGGCTCCTACTCATCTTTCAACCTCTTTTATTAATTACTGCATGTTATTTTCACTCCTTGGAACACCTCCCTCACTCTTACTAGCATCAGCAGCATAGACCTCTCAGAAAATGTCAACTGGAAGCCAGGAGGGAGGTCACAAGACAGGCCAAATCTAAGTTCCCTATTCTGTTCAAAGCACAGGATAATATTTTCATTAATAAACATCATAAGTATTGAATAGTTTAATGATCTTACTTTCATCTCAGCCTTTCAATTTTTTCCTCCCTCTTTTCTTCTCTCCTCTTTCCATCCCTTTGTTTTAAAGCATAGGGAAAATTTCAGAGAATACAATCCAAACCAAAATTTTTGCTTTACAAAATCAAATTTCATAGAATCAAAAGGCATGATTTTAAAGGAAAAAAGTAAAACTCAATGTTTCATAGAAATTAAGTTTTTAAAACAATACCAAAGTTCTTCCTTTTTATTTCATTTAATAGAGCAATCTAAACTTTTCTCTGTAGTCAAGTTTTCAACATTGTGCTAGATCATAAGGAAAGTAAGGGGGGGTAATGAACAGAAGCAGAAAATTTCAAGTAATTTTTTTGTCTTAGTTCAAACACGGAGAAGAAATATCACAGTGACAAATAAGTTCAGTGACCTAAGATATTATTTATCACATATATGTACATTACAGGGTTTTGATTGTTAAGAACCAATGCTCCTTTGAGAAATAAAGGAGCACTTTTATTCTAAGGATCGAACCACAAAGAAGCCTCCCAGTGTAGCATTTTCAAAAAAACAGTGTGTAGAATCAAGATGAGACTCCAGGTTCAAACATGAAATGGTAGCTTGATTTATTCCCAGCAGTTTTAATGCACGGAAATGACAGTTTCTTCACAAATGTCTCTCTTAGATGGTGCTTCCAAGCCCTGGGTCAGAATTAGAAAAAAATGTAAAGAATGGGTGAATCAATGGCACTAACATTCATAGCTTTTTATTTCATGCCAGTTATCCACAGACTTTCAGATTCTAGGATTGTGTAATCTTTTCCATGGATTGTGTCTGTGGTGTCCAGCGGCAGCTACAGTCACAGGGATGTCAAACAATGCTCCTGCTGGAGACCTGAGGGGGAGAGAATCAACTGTCTACTATGAAGTCACTTTCTAGTTTTAGTTTCTGAAGCATGTATTTTACTTTTCAGCCAATTGCAGGGTAAATTGACCCCAAAGAAGGCAGTAATTTAGTGCACTGATCAGAAATAACTGAGGGAAATGGAATTCTATGTGTGAAAACCAATACAAGAACCCAAAAAGGATGATTTAGGAAGAATATAGAAAAAGGCATTTCAGCAGACACAACCACAGGGAAGAGAAGTTACTACAGCATTGTGCTGGGATTCAGGGAATTTCCAGTTTAATTCCAGCCACTTATCAGCCAAACAACTGATTGCCTAAGCTTCTTAATCTACAGTATAGGACTCAGAATAGGATATTCTGCAAAGTGTTTCAAGATTTTTTAAAACCAACATTCTACATAAAGACTTGCTTCTGTTATAGACAAAGCCATTAGAGGTGAAATTAATCAATCACAGTTTGCCAAACTTTCAGGCTTTTGGATTTGAAATTTACTCTGTATGAAACAATGCTGTATATGCAAGGTGACTGAACAAGAACTCTTTCTCTGGTGTGTAATTTCTGTTGTTCACTTCTATTTATTTCAAAGAGAAATAGATCATGTTGTACCAGGACAGGTGCCATTAGCTAGTAGGTGCTTTTATTATTGAAGCAATAAAGTATCAAGTTTTTGTATCAGCTTTACTAAAGAGGCAACTCTTTGTTTCAGAGGAGAGATTCTGATTTAGAAAAGATCCTAAATTTCATTTCACTGAACTGATAAAAGAAACCCTTCTTCCTTTTACTACATGATAATATACAATTACACAGAGAAAAAGCACACAGAGCTAGACATTTCACTAGATTATTGACCAGAAATAGTTCAGAAATAGCTGGAATATCTACATCTATGCTGTCACCATCCTTCTATGTTTCATTTTAAAATAAATCTTCCCATTTTTATTTTATTTTGACCCCTTGATGGATGCAAAAAAAAAATGTACTAAATGAAATCTACTACAGTTTGCACACTGACTATGCTTTGTTTTTACTCTCAGTCTTTGGCCTGTGTAATTTTATTTCCACACAAAGAATTTGGCCCTTTGGTGCATTACAGAGAATCCAAAGGGCTAACCTTTTAGTGTTGGGAAACAGCTAATGTTCCTGCCAGTGAGCTAAAGCTGGAGTATCCCTTTGTCATGGCCAAATTTATGACATGGATCAAAAACTATAAAAAGCTGTGTTGCATCCTGCCATTAAGGAGAATTAATATTTTCAGTGGTATGTTAACCAAAGTTTTTCCAGTGTCTCTTGTTAAAAGCAGATTGTTGACTTTTCATCCTGGTGTGCCAAACATTTTCACTGAATCCCTAACAAGACTTTCATCTTATAACCATTATTTCTTAATGGACTTGGATAGGGGCAGTGTACGGGAATGGATTTCCTTTTCAGCTCAGTGCAATGGCCCATCATTAGTGTGCTGGGTCTTGGAGAACCATTACACATGCAAACATTTAAAGTATTTCCAGGGTAACTACTTCTCTTTCCTGAAATGCAATTCATGTTTTATCTATTATATTTAAGCAACATTTGGTCACATTTCACCTTTCAAGTATCTCTACTATGATCGCTTCTCATTCTGCTGTATAGTAAAAGTCATAATGAATGAGATCATGCATAAAAACATTTTTATGGAGTGGATTTTGTAGAACTTTCCCCTCATCTTGAGCAATAAATCTGTCTCTGAAAACCACGAAGCCCAAATGCTGACCATTTGACAAGAATACTGTATGACGACATCACTTGCCACTTTTTTCTTATTATTGGGTAGATAATAGCATTCATATTTGGCAAATAGAAAAATAATCTGCTGTTTGCCCTTTCAGTGCTTCTATTTTTAGTGATGTTTCTATTCACTCCTGTTTTCCTACAGGCAATGCCCTAGTATCTGTCACCAAACAGCACTCACTTTGCAGGAATGTTGGTTTTGGTTTTTCCAAGCAGACACGAGCGGTGTCAACTGCTTTCAGAAGTTGACCATTCCTCCTGTTAAGCCCTCTCATTCCTAATATGTACTTCTAAACATTCCTTAGCAATTACATACACAGATGCAGTTTTGGAAACTTTCAACCTTTGATCGTATTTTGAATCAAGGCCCTATTGGCAGCAAGTGAAATCAAAAGTAACAACCCTGGAGTGTGATACCATCAGTTCTAAGAAGCTGTGTAATATTTATATGTCTTCATTCAGACTTTATATCAAATGTAACAGGCTTTGCAACCTTCATTAAGATAAGCTGGCACTCAGAGGATACCATATGTTCCTTTATTTAGGCTAGTATTTAAGTGCAGATGTATATTTATTTTTCCACTCTACAGTCCTCCCTGAACTGTTCTTACTGCAAAGCTAATGAAACCACTGCTTTAATCCCTACTGGCCTTCAGGGTACATCATATGGTCCTTACTATTTAAAAATTTTTTTTTGTGTGCTTTTTATTTCCTTACTTCTGCAGTATTTATAACGTCCCAGTTCAAGAGGCTTTGCTTTTTCTAGGGGTGTTAGGGAAACTAAAACATTTGCTATCACACTGAAGGTGGAACAGAAGCCAAATCTGCCCAAGTCAGATGCAGAACAGTTCTTCCTCTATCTTTCCCTGTTTGCCCAGCACCTTCTTGATTAGTTGAGCCATCCAGGATGGCCATTAACAGGCCTGTCAGACATTTTTATGTAGAGCCGCTCACCATTCTAATCCAAAGATCCATCCTGTTTCCCAACTACTGTTTATTTAGACAACATAGTTACTATAGACTTCCAAACACTGAACTCAAGGTTATTAGGGTTCTGCAATAGACCCTAGCCAGTGAAAGCATGACAAATATGATGGGTAAATATTAATGACTTTTTTTAAAATAAGGAACATACCCCAAATAACTTGAACTATGGACCCCTTACAACTGCCTTGATTCACACATGCTGGAAGGGCAAATGTAGAGCATGCTGGAGGCCTTAAGGCTATTACCAAAAACAAGGGCTACGGATTTGACCCCATTTTCTTCATTCCCTTTCTGCACTGGATGTTTTGCAAGAGATGAATTCCTCTGTGTTTGATACTAGTCTATAAGATTAGACTTTTATACTATGTATTATACTTCAGCAAATCCCACTGAACTCATTCTGTTTTATGCTTCTTCTTAGAGAAGACTATTATATGTAAGCTGAATCTCTTAACTATATCAAATCCAATATAAACACCCTCTTTATAAGACACACCTCACTCTAATGCTCAGTGTGGAACTCTTAACAAAAATTATAAATGGAGTGCTTTGTTCAGGCATTTAACTCTTTCATTCCTAACATCAAATCATAATGCTTAAGATGTTTTTATTTTGCACTTGAAAATAAATATAAAGGGAAGCCATAACTTAACCCATATGATGTGTTTGAGCAAATCTGGGAGAAGATTTTAACAAGAGAAGAAAACTTAGGATGTGACTTTGCCAAAATTTTGAGGTTTTTTAATCTCACTTTTTGGAGGGGTGTCTGGGAAGGAGTGGGGGGAGGGGGAACGTGCTAAAACTTTACTAATTGTTGGAGAATTCAAACCTGTTTTCATTTATTTGAAATTATTACATAATGGAAGCGGGACGCTATAATTCAACCCAAATGGATGACTTCAATAAGCGGGTGGAAATGATTCAGTACATTAAAGAGAAGCTGTTTCAATAACAAATCTTTATTATAATCAGGAGTGAAGTGGTTAATTTAAGTTTTTACTGAAAAACAGGCTGGCAAAAATGTTTCCAGGGATGTGGGGATTTTTTTCCTTTTACTCAGTAGGGGTTTGGAGAGGAGGTTTGGAAGGGAAGGAGGGCTTTGGTTCCAGGATCCCCACATTCCCACGAGTTCCATTAAGGAAGGGGGAAGGGCGCAGCCATCTGCAGCTTTCTGTGAACAGCAGGAACCAAAGGCCTGGTAAAAAGAGAGTAAACCCAGGGTGACAATTTTGTCTGCATTCAAAGTCAGAATGTGGCTGATTTTTTTATTATTAGTCATGTTGTTACTACTATTATTATTATTAAGGAGGAGGGAGGCTTTCTCTGGCAGAATTAGCAGGTCTATAATGGAATATTAATTATGAGCAAACAATAGTGTTACAGGCAGAAAAGTGTCTAGCACAAACACACCCTGACAGCCTCTCCTGGAATGCGCTGCCGACAGCAAGCTGGGATTGTCATCATACAAGCTACTGTCACTCTGCTACGAACTATCTGGAGTCCATGGATGCATGTCTGAGGTCCCTTAAGTTATTGCTTTCTAGGCTAGAGTAAATTAGACCTGGATTTTTGTAAAGTGCTGTAACTTAATACCTATTTTATTAAGGTTATTTTTATGCCCATAACTTGAGGGTAACACATCTGTTATTTCCTCTACGGCCTGGCTTTGGTGAACATTGCCTATGGAAAGTAACAAAGAGTGACACTGGAAAAAATAACAAGGGTGTTTTAACTTCCAACATCTGGAGAAAACAATATTAAGGAAACAGGAACAAATAGGTACGGTAGCCTGCAAAGCAAAAGTCCACTTTTTAACAACAGTGCGTAGTTTATACAATACAGTAGGGTTTTATGATTTTAGTCTGGGCAAACTAATACAAAAAATAAGGTTGAAAAATCTCATTAAAGAAGCAGCAGTTCCAGCTCTTGTTTAGGTCATCCTAGTACCAAAACCTCAGGTACAGAGGGAAAGGGGGGAAAAAAGGTACTAATATCCCTTCCAGAAAAGTCTTTCAAATTTCCATCTCAAAAACTTCCTGTTATGTAGTTTTCAATAAAGTTTTATCACTGCTACTTATATGTCCCTGGCTGCTGCCTACACAGATGCAGAAAGTTCTACTGTGTCATATGGAAATTGAAAACTGAATTAAGCATTCCTGTGGAGTGATAAATATCAAGATTAAGAGATCAATAGTAATTTTTCAAGGAAAAAAAGTCTATTATAAAACCTCTTAATATTTGTATTCACATCATTGAATATATCAAGTAATCCTTTAGGGAAAGGGATTTACTGTAAAAATATCTATTTGGAAATACCACATTTCAATACTAGTTTTTTCTTTTTAAATTTGATAGATTTATTTTTGCAATGTACATTCCTAAACCCTCCCATTTGTTGTCTGAATTCCTGTTTGTGACCTTGGAATTCCAAATTTATTATGTCATCCTCTGCCTTTTTTTCCAAGGGCATTGTATTAGAAAATGAAAACAGTATGAAAATACTTCCCTGTCCCTGCACACCCTCTCCTTTTCTCCTGTTAACAAGTATTGCCTTGGCAAATTTTACTTTTTTAAATGGATGGGTAGCTTATACTTAAAACACTCTGCAAAATAGTAGGCCTAGCTATGTTTCACAAACATTAAGAGATGTGTGTAGCAGAGGCTGCTGGTTTCTAGCTACTGTTTTGGGGTATAGAGATTTCTGCCTTCTTTTAAAGAAAGCAACACATAAGATGCTGAAAGAGTTCCAGGCTTTATTCTTTTAACTCCTCAAAAGGAGGATTCAGCTTCCAGTGGCACATGATTATTTTAGCAGTTTTCCTCATATAAAGGCTACATGTAAGCAAAAACTGTTTCTCCTGCCAGTAGTGAGAAGTAGATAGGTGGTGGTTAAGAACAGATGCTCCTAATGGCTGGACCTTTGCTTGTAACAGCAAAAGGCAGAGGAAGTCATTACACACCTAGACAGGAGATATGCTTTTTGGCTCCTGGTACACGTGCCCCGGGTCAGTAAAGGACTCCTGCATTTGACGAGGTTCAGTTTCCATGTAAAGCTAAAGGTATGTCCAGGTGCTTTTCTGAGTCAGTTTTCTGTCAGGATGCAAAAAAGTGACTCCAGGCACAGGTGAAGCAATGCCAGGTACTGGCTGAATATCCCAGCCAGACTGCAAAATGACAGGGTACGCTGCAGGAGAGATTCAGTCACAAGAAATTCCACTTCAAAATGATATCTGATTAAAACCGTAGTACAATGTGAAGGCTGACATAATGAGTGACAGCCTAACCCCAAAAATCCTCCTTATTTTAGTAGCTGTTACAAATACTCAACACCTCACAGGATAAAGTTCAAAGTCACCTTTACAAATAGGTTTTCCTTTACAACCCCAAAATACTAATCTTTCTAAAGAAACTTTGGGACCCAAACCCACAAAAATAAAACTTAAAAAAGAATTGACTGCTTCAAACACTACCAACTGAGACCAAAATGTTTGCACACTATTAAGAAAAATATGAGAACCTGTTTGTGTCTTTAAATCATGAAACATTATTTTCCTCAGATGAGGCTTGAATGTATCCCAGTTTCCCAATGCTGAAATGAAACTGCTGCAGCAAAATAGGTGTTGTACCATTTTACAACAGAAATGCAGACAAAACAAACAAACAAACAAAACTCCAGCTACAACTTTGCCTAGTAGCTTTGCTTTTAAAAAGTTCATAGGGCCAACATGATTATTCTGAGGGAAGACAGTTTTCCTAGTTGTCCCTGTTCCTCTCCCCCACAGCAGCTTCACCAAAACTGCTAATCCATGTTCAGAGTTGTTTTCTTTCTGGAAACAACACCAAGCACTCTTACAGAATTGAAGATATTTAATGTCACAATTGTTTCTTGTATATATGTTTAGAACAGCTTTGTCTGTGATTGCTCTATATCACCTGTTGCAGAAAACACCTTGCATTTCAGTGGATTGAAAACACAGTAGGCATTATTGATGAAAGGAACAACATCTGTTTAAATGGCACATAGGTTTTTTCAGTTGGTTAATAGTGTAATGGCTTTAGCTATCAGAGGAATGCAGTACCTAAGGGTAGCACCTCAGAACAACATGCAGGCATAGTATATGCATTCATAAATGAGTAAAATTTATCACTGAATATATGGGTATCTGGAGACCTCTTTATCACATAAGTCCTCAAAGTAAGGCTCTAGTGGGATTTGAAAAATGTGTGGGCTTTTTTCCAGCCCTGTGAGGTGAATTATACTTAGTGAAACTACAGATATGCCTGTGCAGACAGGTGCAAGCAGTTCCTCTATTCCTCTGTGTCTCCTGAGTTTTTAGTTAAAGCTGCTTTGTATACAGGATGCTTAGAAATCAAATTGAAGTAATGACATCTTTCTAAAATTCATCCAAACATTTAAAAACCCACAACCCATGTATAGCAATACAAATGGCCTTAAGATCATAGATGACCCACAGGGATCACCGAAGCCCAGTTCCTGGCCCTGCACACAACAGCCCCAAGAATCACACTGTGTGCCTGAGAACATTGTCCAAACCCTTCCTGAACTCTGGCAGTCTTGGTGTTGTGACCACTTTCCTGGGGACCCTGTTCCAGTGCTCGACCACCCTCTGGGTGAAAAACATTTGCCTGATATAAAAAACCCCAAACCTATCCTGACACAGTTTCATGCCATTCCCTCAGGTCCTGTCACAGGTCACCAGAGAGAAGAGATCAAAATTGTTCAATGAGCACTGTGTTACAATTTTCAAAAAAATTGACTGAGTTTGCTTGTAAAAGAAATGAGGTCAAGAGACAATCATTTCTTCTATATTCTGATATCCTTCCTCATTTATATGTGCCATAAAATGAAGGAGAAGAAGTAAATGAAGCAGTGAAGTAATAACAGCTTTACTGACAGCTTTTGTACTACCAAAACAAACTATACTGCATTTTTATATATATACTGGGAATTCACCACTTCAAATACTGACCAATGATCCTAGTTCAGTAAAGTACCTAAACAGGCATTTTAGCATTTTCTGAATCTGCAGAATAAAGCAAAAGCTTAAATTAAAGTGTATGCTTACATCCTTTTCTAAATTGGAACTCTACTGTTCACATAAATTGTGGTTGCAAGGCAAGCAATTGTTCTACAAATTACTCTGAAATTATTCTAAAAGCCTATCGCAGAAATCTGAGTGATTCATAGTATTGGAAAGCCAACAGGAAGACCAATGTCTGTCAACTGGTGTTTGGAACAAGATATTGATTCCCAAGTGGAGCAAGGTTAAAATGTTATAGCAACATGATCTGGCATGATTTTTCGAAATATTACAAGCAAGGAAAAGGCACCAGGGAATACACCCAGGGAGAATTAGGCCATGATTCTGAGAAGGCTGGAGTTAAGGGTAGAACTCTGAGGAAATCACAAAGAAAAAAGTCATATGTCTTTCAGTCCCCAAGGATCTGCCTATTCATTTTTAGCCAAGAATGTGAACCTCTAGGTTACTTGTGATTTGGATGTGTCAGAAAGAAACCTTTCCTTCTACTCTTCCTCACCACAGATTATCACTCCTCTTCATAAAACAGTACTCGGTTCTTTCTATCAAATCTATAGCAAATAAAACAATTATTTTAAAAAAAATCAGTCTTCATTCAGCATGAGAAGGAAGGAATAAAGTCAAAAGAATTTCATTCCCCTTTGTTCTCCAGTTTGATTTTGAAGGAAAGTGAGATAAGCTAAGGGAAAAGAACACTGAAAGGTTTCCAAGCTGAACCTCACAGGCTCAGCACACTAATAAAGGAGAATTCGCAAGAGCTGTGACAGATCTCAAAGAACTCTACAGTGCAAAAGAAATGGAAAATATTTACTAACCCATAGACTGTTGTCCACTAGTGTTCTCAACCAAGATGCAATGACTCCCTTCTCATGTTGCAGTGTGATAACAACTCAGTTATGGAATAAACCACAGGAAAGGTAGGGGTCATTACTTCTGTGTTTGTATTAGACCTGGCCTCTTCTTAATTTTAACATATGAACCCTGAAACAAATATCCATTTCCTTTGTACCATGGGAAGGGGAGGTCTTTTCAAGCACAAAAAAAGTAATTGAAAAAAGATATTTTCTGGTTTTAATAAGAACTAAGCCAACATGATATAAAAACCCTCTATGTTTTGCAACACCTGTCACAACTTCAAAGAACACAAGTGGCTATTGCAAAAATAACAGGTGTCAGTCTAGAGATGTGAGGTCCAATATGTGGCAGGAGCACAGCAATTCAGGCAATTGCTGTTAATAGAACACATAAACCAACCCCCCCTCAAAAAGCAAAATAGAAAAAGCCCCTTATGGCCCACAAGAGTGGATATTTTTAAAACTAAACATTTTTATATTGTCTCATAAGTAATCTATCATTGAAGTATGCAAAGAGATTCAAAAATAGATTGGAACAAAACTGAAGTTAAGAAATCAAGCATTCAGGGCCAGGAAAGAGAGAAATGAAGATTAGTGTTTTAAAATATGGCCTTGCAAAAGGATAAAAAAATGCAAAATGGATCACCAGCTAAAAACTGATAAAGATTGCATCGTCTGGGAAAGATTTTGTCTCAGAACATTGAGTTTCCTGGTCATAAAGACTTTAAGGTATGCAAAAGTCTCTAAACTGGTAGATCTCTGATACAGTCCTGAAAACTGGACAGAGTTCTCTGGTTAGTCCAAATGAGAGCATATTGAGTGACAGAAACATTGGAGACCTGGTCCTAAAAACAATTTACACGTTAACTACAATTCGCATATGAGGTGATTCCTTGCACTGTGCATAAAGGGACAATAGCTGAAATCCCAGGATGACTCATTTATTATAAGTTGTTTATGATTTCATAATTTTTAGTTTACTATCACTAAATCTCTACTAAAAGCAGACATTAATTTTTTGGAGAGGTTAACAATATAAAATTTCCTTTTCTTTCTTTCTAACTACCCAAGAGGGACAGCGAGAGTAACATCCGATTAGTAACTGTTTCCTCTGTGATGAAAACTGTGAAATATGTAGTTGGCTCAGGGTATTAACAAGGATGCATGAAGCATAGATACAGGCTGGGTTGTTTGAAACATAGCAATAGACTGGGTTACAGGGTCCTCCCTTGCTGCTACCTAATTTAGCTTATTGAGGGTTATTCATGGTCTATGTCCCCAGAGGAACTGTCGTGGTGACTCATCTAAACTCCATATCCGGTGTGTTTAGCATCATGCTACTGTATATGAGAATAGCACATCTCTTGCTTTAGTGATAGGCAGATGTACATTTGATGTAGGGTTTTCAGGAGGGATAATGCACATGGGTAGTCTATCTAATGGTAAAGCAAAGTCACTGAGATGCTTTGGAGACCCTTGGCCTAAATTCCAAAATTAATTGTACTTAATTATAAGACTGAAAAGTGTGAATCTGTTCAGCAGATGAACAACTGTTTGCTTCCTGTGAATAATTAAGTAACTGAAACAGTCCTCAGGACTGGTTTAAACCACTAGAAGTACATCTTCTAGAATTAAGGTAGTTTCCTATTATTTTTAATGAGCCACCTTTTCCTCTTTCAGTGCTAATCCTGCTTCTCTTAACATAACTCTTTTCAGTTATCACAGTATTTGAATGAAAATTCTAATGATCCTAATTTATTCTAAGTATTATATCTTCAGATTGTTGGATTCTTATTTTGGGAAAAATGAAATAAGGCATTAATGGCTTTGTTCTGTCTTGCAGGTAGCACAGTGTTGATTGTCAGCTGGATGAACACAAGTAGAAAGTCTTCCTAAGGTATCACAATCCTGTCAGATGCTTTGCTTTTTGTTCCATGCAGCTTAGAGCAACAGCATTCCAAACAATTCTTTCTACTGAATAGACAGTGCAGGATGCTCTCAGAATTTAGGGCTGTTCTCAAATAATCCTATTAATTTTGTTTTCAGATGCTGAGAACTTAAGGCTGTGCTAAATTAATACAAATAATTTTGTCCTAAATGTTTAACTGGCAACAAAAAACCCACCTTTGAAATCCATATCTGAGTCAAGGCAGATAGAAATTTATCAGTACTCTGAAGCATGCGTTGTAATTCCAACAGTAGATTTTTATCTAGGTCTTAGTTAAAATAATTTAGTAATTCAAATGTTCTATAAAAGCAGAACGGGTACAGGCAACAGCATATTTGTTAAGCAACAGTGGTCAAAATCTCTCTAGTTCCTTCAAAACCCCCAGTCGATGTTTTTCTTTAAAGTTATGTTCCATGATTCAAGCTCTTGAGAATTTAAGTTCTTTGCTTCTTTGCTGGCTTAGCCAGCTCAGTCAGGTCTTTGTCAGCAGCTGGGAAGGATTGCAAGTACATAGCTACCAGTTCATTTAGGAACAAACCGTGGTACACTAATTCACAAAGATCAGGAATTTACCCTCCCTGCATTAGTTTTAATAGGAATTATTTAGGAGAAAATGCTGGAGAAGTCAAATGCTTAGTTGACAAATTGATACATTTACCAAATACCAAACAGGATTGGAGTCTGTAAAATGCAACTCCAAAACAAAAGTTTCAGGTTTCATTGCAGTAGCCAAGAAGGTAACATTTCCTGATCTCTTGAGAGGAATTCTTGGCATCATATGCAACTGTAGCTTTTTACCTAACAGTACCCTAGAAACTGTAAAATATTCCAATTTTAATGAACAGGAAAAAAATAGAGTTATGACAAGGGGATAACTCAAGACTAGCTCTCCTCTCAGCAGAGAAATACCTCTTGTAATTCTATTTTCCTTCAGTAAAAACTTCCTAACAATCTTTTCTCTTCATTTCTCTCATGTGTATAAAGAGGAAGATGAACATAAAGACAAATGTTTTACAGAAAAATCATTTGACCCAGGCTCCTCCATGACACAGACCTCGGCAAACCTCTCTGGCAGTGAAACACAGGGAGGAAACAGGTGTGGGAATGAGCCACGCACACACTTCCCTCAACAGTGGCCACAAAATTCAGACACAACAGCTGAACCCCACTCCTGCAGGAGCTGTGCCTGTGGCATAATTTCAATTAGTCTTTGTGGTAGATGGCAACAGTATGAGGAAGCGTTTTGAAAAATGAGAACAGTGGAAGGTGGAACAGTATTTCTCTAGGAAATAGATGTCTAG
>NW_008672912.1:53913-72986 GCF_000695815.1 Acanthisitta chloris
AAGAATATCACCTTATAGTTCTCAAACTACTCAAAAAATGGCATCTCGTTGCAGAGTGCAAAGTATCTCTCTACTGTAGAACTCCTTTGATGTTGTATGTTTGTTAGCCTTCACAGAGTTGCTAAACTCTGCTGCTAAACTCTTAGTTGTGTTCATCTGTAAATTGCAGAATGCTTTAAGGATCTTTGATCTGTTGTTTATTTCCACAGCGTCTATCAAAACAGAGTCTTACTTCAAGCCTGGGTCTACAAATAATGGCAAGAGACAATATACAGCTTTGTCTGCTGTCACTGATTCCTAGTTTTTCATTGCCACAGCACAAACTGAAGGGCTTCATTTCCATGCATTTCATACAGGTCATAAGCAGTTTTTCAAACATATTCACCTACTGCTTTCTCTTCTGGTGCAGACTGGAACAATGTGCAATATGTTTGTTTTCTAGTTATTTCAGTGATTCTATAAAGGTTTTTGTTTTAGACACCAAGGTAATTTCTATAAGTGATAGTTTTCTTCTTGTCCAGTGTGCTTCAAGCAGTATACAGATGCATAACCTCCACCATTTATTTAGAATCATCTTCATCACCTATGCAGCGTAACTCCTAGAAAATGTATGCCCTTTTCATATTTTGCTTTGCTGAGATCATCCTGGGCACACACTGCAGTTTTTAAAATCAGAAAGATGTACTGTCTACACAGATGGTGATTTCTAAGCCATAACAAATTAACTGATCAAACTGTGTAATATTCTCTGCATTACAGAATTCACTCTCTACATGCTGATATTCATCACCCACCCTCTTCCTTCCTCCACAGTCTCTCAGAAGATTCACACTATATCCATTTCCAGCGCTCCTCTCAGATTCCCCAGGCAAATGCCAATCAAAGCTTCCTTTGTTGGTGATATGTACATTCCTTCATGAGCTATAAAGGGTAAGAATGTCCCAACTTTCTACAGGCTATCATAGGCACGTGCAATATTATTGTCCCATAGTTTATCTTACCATACCCTAGAGAAATCTCATCATCCTGTTTTCTTTATATGGACTACAGATGTCTTAGCCAAGCTTCCTCACCACTGAGTCACCGACCAGGATTGTTTACGTCTTCATAATGAGTCACCTTCACGATTTGGCTCATTGTCAATACTTGAGCTGATGGGTTCAGCTAGTTTCTGCTTTGTCTCATTCTCCTTCATCTTGTCAGTGTAGTTGTACCTGTTGGGAGTAAGAACACAAAATGGCTCCCTCCTATTTTTCCTTTTCCTTTATGTATGCCACTTCATGTTCATTGATGTCACTTTCTATCTCTAGATTGACTGCTGTTGCACAACTTTGACTTTCATGTTGTTCCAAGTTCCTGTGTCATAGGAAATCCAATTCAAATTTCTTTTTTTGCATCTAAGAATATCAATTGATGTGCAAAACTGTTGCATCTTTGGTCAGATGTCAAACTACATTTAATATGTGTCTTTCATCCTACTCATTTATAAATAGGAATATTGTGAATATCGCAAATATCTAGGATGCTTTAGAGGTCATGTTGCTTTTTTTCCATATGATATCTCTTCACTTACTGGAATGTGTAAATGGCTAGGAATTCTGCGGGTGCAAGAAGTTTCCTTTTTGCAGTATCCATCACCTTGAGGGTTATTTTATGAATGTTCTGTATTTATTAATTCTTTCCTTTTCTAATCACTATGTTTAGTATGTCCACTCAGCACCTAACTCCCCCTTAGATCTGAACTCCTTGCAATCAGTGTTTGGCTTGGCTCCCAGAGTTAGTCAGACTCATTTTCTGTTTCACCTTCAGGCTTTCATGTGTTATTTCAGAGCTACTATAATTATGTTTCCAAAACAACAGAGTAATATTAATATTTTCATTATCTCATTATTTTTTGAATTTATATTGTACATATGTTTTTATATTTGTTCTTTTCTTTCAAAATATTTTGAAAAATTAAAGTGCTTGATAAGTTCCCTTTAGGAATCTTTCACAATTTCAATTCACAATTCACAAGTGGCATTTGCTTTGTTGTGTTGCATAAAAAACCTTGCAGCAACTAAATTGGGGTGAGAGGTAAAATATGGCCATGAATTAGAAACAGGCTAAGAAACCAAAAACAAAGAGTCAGAATTAATAATCAGATTTCAAGGCAAAAGGTTAACAGGAAGGTGGCCAGAACTGAACCCAGTTTGCCAGGCTGGGGGATGGGGGGTTGGGATGGGTGGTGGTGCTGATGTAAAATGCAAAGATGTGAGTAAAAACATTATTGTGTTTAATTATTACAACAATATAAATAAATCATACCTAAGTGTTTTGCAACAAAGTCCATGGAAATCACACCAAAAATTATCCTTTATGTATTCAGCTAATAACTTCCAACATAAACCTGATTTTCATTCAAAACTACAGCTTTTGTGGATAGAAACATGCCCTTATCTTGTTTTTAAATACCAAAGTGGTTGTGTGAAGGGCAGAAAATCTTTGAGGAGCTCCAAATCCTGTGTATGCAAGGCACAACTATTCTGAAAAGTAAATTAATTATTTAATTCCTCAACTTTTTCTACTGATCTTAGCTACAGTTTCTTAGACACACCAAATTTAACCAGACCCACCTACCCACCCAGAAAAAGGGGCTTGTGTCCTTTAGTACCAGTTCAGACTAAAGGCCAGCACTATGGTGCTGTTTATTTTTAAATCAATCAGGATAAACAAATCCTTCCATTTGTCATTATTGTTTCTTTTTCTGTAATTAATCCTCTGAGAAGTTACAAATTAAATAGCACTTACTCAGCCAAAATGGAAACATTGTATAATAGTTTCTTTCATACAGCACAGATCAAATATAAATTCACATTTTTGAATATGGAAATACTCATAGCGATGAAAGTTATACTTAGTACATGTGGAATGTGTGCTTCATATTTTTTTAAGTGCAGGGGTTTTTTAAATAACAATGATGCCAGTGAACTTCAAGATGATGGAGTTTAATGAGCCCTGGAACCTGCTCAGATCCCGCTGCCTCAATCCAAATGCTGATGAGCATTCGGAGCTGTGAGGAGAAAAACTCAAGAGTCTGAAAGACTCATTGCCCTGGTGGGAAATGCTGTTTGTGCCAGTGAGAGGAGCTGCTGGCTGGTTTATGTGATTGGAGGATTGAGAACATTGGACCACGTGAGATGTATCTTCATTGTAGACAGGATTCCACTATGAAACGTTGCCTGATATTATGACCATTTTTAGATTAGGCCAAGAATAGCACTGTTTGTATTGCTTAAGCTGCCTGAGGTACCAATAAAGAGAGCAATAGACACTGTGCTGGATTCCAGAGGTGAAGAATGATCTAATAAGGATTTTTTGTTTTCAGATGCTGGACCTAATTTTGATGTTTTTCCCAGTATGGTTCTGGGTAAGAGACCTGCAGCTGTAGCCAACTAGCTGTTTGTACACTCTGACAGACACAGTCATAAAACAAAGACTCCTTATGGGTGTGACAGTGCCAATATCCCAAAATCTGGAGGTTTTCTACTAAGCTGCCATTCAGCAAGGATATTGATACATTTGCACCTTAAAAGAACTGTTAACAACCAACTAACAGCAACAACAAAATCGTACTCGCAGTAAGGAAAACCCAATTCACCCTGGACTTGGGTCCTCTGACAGTATAGGACAAGACAGTCTCAGTCTTGCAGTTTAGTCAAGTGTTATGCTATCCATCAAAATCTGGGATGATACATGAACAAAATGTGGAACATCTGTATATTGTTGAGAGCCTCAGCATAATTTTTAATTAGAAGATGTGTTTTGAATGCTTTCTCACTTAGTATGCTAAATAAACCAGAAATTTTAAAAGCACAAACCTCTAATTATTTATGGGCAAACCAATGAAATCCCCATTCCAAAACCATAACCAACCCAAAATGAATGCTGACCTCACCTCTGCTGCTACAGCTCATAGGAAAACCGATGCACTACTTAGGCTAGGCATAATTGAGAATATAAAAAGTCTGCAAATAGATTTTTCAATTATTTTGCTAGACATCTGCCAGGGAGAAAGATGCTGATCTGTATTCTCTTCTCAGGCCCAGTAACAGAGTGCAGTTGCTAAATAAAGCATATCTTACCACAAAGCCTAACACATAAAAGTGGCAATAGCATAAAAATGGAGTGTGTAAAATTGAAACAAAGGGCCAGACTGGAACTGGCATTATGAACAGTTTCACAAGGGATTGATTTTGTTTACTACTTTGATTTATTCCCTGGCTCTAAAACATGGGAGTATACTGACAGCAACCCAAAGAGGCATACATCAACGTACAAAAGGACAAGAAGACACACTGAAAGAATGATACTTGTGAGCTGAAATAACGATATTTGTGAACTGAAATGAGAAGACACTCAGTAGTGAAAAAAGCAGTATGTGCATTGAAGACTAAGAATTTAAACTCTCGTATGGAAAAGGTTCAGTGGGGTCTGCTCTGGAACTACCAGATGACAGCAGAAGGCTACAAAAGCAATGTTTTGCTAAGGTGACAGAGTAGCAAATTCTCAGTGTCCAACTGTGCAAGGTTTGGGAGGCCCCATCGGCAGCACTGCATACAGCTTGTCTTCAAGGAAAATGAATTTGTCACTAGAAAAGGTGTAGAGATAGCATTCTGGGATAGCCAGAGGAATTAATAACCCATCATGTGAGAGGAAACTAAGAAAGTGCTGGTGTAGCTTTATAAAATTAATTTGGGGTGAGCAAATAAACATCAGGAAAGCTGAATAGTTATATAAGCCAGCAGACAGGACTAGCACAGTAAGTCAGCAAGCACGGGTTATAAATTACTTGAGGCTGGAAACTGAAAGATGGTGTCTAGCCATTACAGCAATAACCTTCTGATGGAAGATGTGCTCCAGAGTAAAGAGGAAAAACATAATTGCTCTTCAGAAACACTTAACAACCTCTGAAAACACATAGTAGCTATGTTAAAGAACTTGAATAGATAACTCAAGCCTTCACTTCCATTCCTGTTTCCGTCTAATAAGTTCACTTGCAAGGAAAAATGCCCAACTGGCCAAATTCTTGGTTCTAGAGGCTGATCAAGCTCTCTGAGCGGAAGAGCTATATCACCCAAGCAGCTTTTTCATTGTGACAGTGAAGTCTTCTGTAAACTAGGTGCAGGAATAAAAGAATTAATAGGCTGACCATTTTCTATAGGTAAAGTATGCAGACTTGTACAGCAAAGGATGCCACTTTGCCATCTGACTGTGCTAAGAGTCAGTGCAAATCTGAGGACCAAAACTGTCCTCAGGCTGTTTAAAATAGTGCTTGACAAGTCTGAAATGAAGGTGAACTCACTAATAAAGAGTCATACTGGCATAACTGAAAAAAAGTATGTAATTAAGGAGTTGACTTCTCATTTTATACACTTTTGGTGCCCTTGAAAGACTCCAAAGACTCTTTGTAAGCTAACATTAGTTTTCTACTTAAGCTCCCCTGGCAAATGTGTTTCACAGGTAATTTGAAGTCAAATAAATGAGTATGGCTTTAGTTAAGCAGACTCACAGAAAAGTGCTCTAGAAGCTTTTTCTCCCAAGTTTGCTTGATTCTGCATGATAGGATATATGCAGGAAATCTCTTTGAAGAAAATAGATTGCAACAGCCATCATCTCTTCTGAAGAATATTGTTTAATCCACAAAGATGCAGAAAAAAGCAACCAGGATACAATGATGTTTAAAACAGATTACATCAATGATAGAAACCATAACACAAGTCCATTTTCTTAACATTGTTAAAGCAGGGAAGGAAATCTTTCTCATTCCATACATTTTAGCATTTTTCTGTGTCTAATTAATTCATTAAATTTAAGCAGTAGGTTCTGGCTGAAAGTTCCATATTTTCATTTGAACTCCTGAAGAAATTCATCACAGAAGACCCCTTAGATCTTACTTCACTAAATTCAAGCAAAGTCAGGATTCCTTCAAAACCCACAATTCCTTCACAAGCAACGGATTAAAAATGTAAACATTGGCTTATTTCTGATCTTTTGCATTGCTAAGATTTTGTCCTACACGCTCAGATCATTCATTCATTCAAAAAAATACATTCTTAGTAACTGTTCAAAAAGCAGATTAAATCCTTTAACACATTATTACTGCACTGCCTCAATAAGCCCTTAGTTTACCAAAAAGTATATTTACTGTAAATATGGTACTAGATCCAGCTGCATCACATTTACACAAAAAGGAAACATACTGGATTGTTTAGAAAAAGAGGCATAATATAGTGGCGATTTCTTTCCCCTATACTTCTGAATTAAGAGTTTGAAATACTGTGCTTGAAGTCCCATAAAGCTTGGTATGTCTTGGGAACAGCACTCCTCACTTAATTTGGGCTAGGCTCCTTTTTCCACTTTGAAGGAACAAAATGAGACTTTAATAGTTCCAGGAGCCTCTAGGTAAAGCATTCACATTGGCAGAGCTCAGCCCTTAGTATAAAGCATATTTTAGGGAGGCTGCCTTTAAGACCAAGATTGGATCATCTCCCCTCCTACCTATGCAGTAATAAAAACATATAATTTTATTCCCCTCTCTCACTGCCTCCTAAGCATATTCTATGTTTCTACGTGTATTTATATGTAATTATGAGACCCTTCTTCATTTAATATATCCAAGTGAATTGCAGTTGCAAAATACATATCAGTCAGGGATGTCCATGATTCATAACAAGTCAAAAAAGAAAAGGCTTTGGAAAACACAGTATAAGACAGCAAGAGTGTAAAGAGGAAATTTCATAATAAACATTACAAAGCTATGTAATATTTAGGTAGAAAAGGGGGTTTGGTATGAAAAGAATAGAAGCCAGCCCTCCTCCTCCTCATTCAACCCCCAAAATAATAGGGTTTCAAATCCCAGTGTGGAGCAGTTTCAGACATTCGTGTCATGCAGAACTATGTAACTCAGGGCTTTTAGCCAGGAAATTCTGCAAATTTGTCCTCAGATTAAAAGGTGCCGTGCAACCCAATCACATTACAGCTTTATTTTGAATGCTTGAACTTGGAAATGCCTCTGGCTGAAGATGTCCTGTATTTTTTGGCTTCTGCAGAGTTTGTACTAGAAAAACATTTTGGCACAATTGGCATCTACTGTTTAATCTCTTAAGAGAGTATGGAAATAAAATCCCTTTAATTGCACTTAGGTATGCACATGTCTTGAAAGGTTTAAGACTAATTTTATAACATGAACTAAATATATAGCCTGAACTACCTTCCAGCCAGCCAGGATGTTCTTTCTAGATCAAAGATGAGGATTCAGAAAGAATGCAATGAAATTGCATCAGAAGAAAAGCTTACTGTTTGGCATTGCTATGCAGGGGTTAAAGACATGTCTACATGGCAGCCAAGAAGTATGATTTAAAGCTTGTTTGAGGATGTGTGCACAAGCTGTGACTAGCTGGTCCAGCGATGATAAACATTTAGCCTTAAAAGAGCAAAGTGTGGACTGAAAACTTCATCTGAAAATTTGGGCAAATATTTAGCCGGCTAACCTGCACTGAACTCAGAGATGCCACAGCTGACATTTTATTTGTAGGACTTAAATTCCTATCTAGCCATAAAGACTGAAAAAATTCTGACAAGAAATTGCTCTAAGTATATAGTTAATTCAAACAGTGGGATTGAAATGGGGAATGGGGGTGTACTGGACCTTTTCACCTGAAATTCAATAAAACTATACTGCTATGTTTCCAGGATGCTCATGCTTCTAGCAAAATCTCTGCCTTCTCTGATTTCTTGTTGCAGTTGCTGAGCAGTATTTGGAAAGTGTTTCTGGACTAGGGTTTTTCATGAGAAATTTCAGAAAATAATTTAGACGTGCTCTTCCTTAATTGACTGGATCCAATGGACTGAAAAACAACCTTGAAAACCTGAAATAATAGTGCCTACTTGCTTCAACAGACCCACCCATGATTGTGTGCTCTAATTTTTCAACAAGATGTGGAGGTAGGCCCTGAGGAAACCCGTAAAAATGTTTGGTTTGGCTTTCTGGCAGGCTTCCCCAGCTAGAGTGCATGAAAAGCACTGAGGATGCGAGACCCTGCTATGTTTCCATAGAGCGCCTGACTTGAACACCACAGAACATTCTGTACATCCCGGAGCGGAGGATTGTATTGCTCTGCACACTCTGGGGACAGCAACAAGCAACAGCAGCAGCAGCAGGTCATCAACTGGAAATTGGAAACTTGCCATCTTTTAATTAGTTGCTCTCTCCTTCATAGTAATCCTATTTAAAATCCTATAAAATGCAAGGTCAGGTTTGCTGCACAAGCTCAGATAATACCAAGCCAAATTCTTTAATCATGTAATTAGCCAGAAACACCTTTTTAGATGGAATAAATATCATCTCCTCATTAAAGTTAGGGAGTAGAATACGTGGCCAGGTTCTGTTCTTTCCTATGCTTAATCACTATCTAAATGAACACAAAGGTTTCCCAACTGAACCACTTTGTTTTAGCTAAAGACAACAACCTACTATTCAACTTACCTTGGATTTGGTCTCCAATTCCACATAGACAGTCTTTCAGATATGAGAACCAAATTTGCTTTCTTCTTACACCTTATACGAAGGTATTTTAAGCCTCTCCAGTTTTCAGTGATTGCAACCAAACTCCTGTGTAAGCAATCACTTGATGCATTTTAAAAGCAAATAATGCCACATCGTACAAAACGTACACAAGACCTTAGAGCAAAGAATATCAAAGGCATCAAACTCTTATCATCATTTCAGATACTGCCACAGAACTAAGAAAAAGTGTTGTTTAGTGACACAGAAAATCAGTTCCTGACTTGAAGCAGAGCATGGGGCTCCTGGCTACTAATCTAGTAGCATGGAGGAAAATGCCCTCATCTGAATCTAAAAGGAAGATTTCTCACATCAGGTCACTTCCCCACTTGCACCATCGTACCACTTCACTACTTGTTCAGGATGCTGGATAGAAATGTGGTCCTTGCTGTGGCACCAGAAAAAAAAAAGTAGTGAAATGCAGTGGGTGGGTTCATATTAATGCACATTAATAAGGTCCTTCTGTAAATATGCTGCAGTATATTGTGTAATATAATATAATCCTAGTAATCTGAGCCCTTGTTACAGCTATTAAATCATTGCCAAAAAGTGGGGAAAAACTGCCAACCTTATGTGCAAATTATGAAGTGTGTAGATTCACAAGATTCTGCCTTATTGACAGAAGTAAACTCTTTTTGAAATAGATTGATTTAGATAGCTGATTTCTTTAAATACATTTATTTTACCTTGCAGGCTTCATTCATTTCGGCAGGAAATTAACTTTTCAGCCAGTGATCTTTTTCACAACACCTCTTAAAATGATATTTTGTATGGAATGCTAGTAAGAAAAGCTCTGTATGAACACACCCCAAGAAAAATTTTACAATGCCTGACAATACCCCAAATATTTCAGTAGGTGCAGGGCATGCAGGCCCTTGGCATTGAGTCAGAACTCCAAGTCCCAACTCACAAAAGAGCACAGAGCTGCATGCAGAATTTGACAGGTCTGGGGCTTAAACCTCAGGCAGACAGGCAAGCAGCCAACCTTTCAAGAACTACCTCAGGCTGCCGTAGATCTCCCAGCTCTCAGTCTGGATCTTTCGTCAACCACTGGATCATCCCTCTTCTCCAGTGGTTTCTGTTCTAATGGAATGTCTTGGGCAATTCCTCTCAACACTCTTCTCACTCTCTAAGGCTCACTCTTTAATTCCACTCCTCTCTACAGGATACAGCTCTCCCTCGTTCACCCACTCCGGGATAAAGAGACAAGCTTGAGACTTCCCAGCCTTGCAACAGATTTCTTTCTCAAACTGACAACATTCAGACCAATTTATCTAACCTAGTAGAGTTTAACAATCATGACATGTAGTGTAAGAGTTGCCAGGGATGAACAGGATTACTAAATAGGGAGGAAAGGGAGCTTGTTACTTCTTCCTAATGTATTCTCAGATAGGGGAAAAATAGAAGTAGTTCTACACCTGGAAATGATCCCACACTAAGCCACTCTCCTAACTCATCATCATCTCAACTCTGTACTCAGTTTAAAGGATATTTCTCACTGCACAGGCTGTGGCTGTGACTGTGACAGGATCTTCTAAATTTTGTAATGGAAGCATTCTCTGGAAAGACTTGACTATTATTTTTCCAATGAAAAGTGACCATATGGAATACACTCGTGGAAAGTCATTCTAGCCAAATGCTCCCTGTCCCCTCCCCCCCTTCCTGGCCGTTCTTTTGCCATAAAACAGTACAATTTTGGTAAATGCTGTCAGTTGTTTACTTTAGAGGAAAAAAAATATCCACAAATCATTTGTAAATCCAAGACACAGTTCAGATTTCAAAATTTGTGGGAAGTTTTTGGTACTTATTTTCACATTTCCCATAAAAGCTTTGATCCTTGTATACATTCTTCCTCTTATTTCATATTATTAAGCAAAAACAATTACATAAAAAGTTGTTAAAAATTCAGCTTATACGACCTTAAACATTTTTATACCTAAAGACAGGGAAAAAGGTTGTAAGCATTGAGAGAGTAAACAGCGATAACGTGTTCTACCGTGTCAATCCTAACAGAGTTTTCACTTGTTCCACTGAGAAAAATACATTTCCTCATCATCTTTACTTAGTGTTAACATATTTGCCAAGAGGATTCTTTCCATAGTAGAAATCCACCTTCATTTTTCTTTTAATAGTGAACTGTAAACCCACCTATAATTAGTATCCTGAATTAGTGTATATGACAGGCAAGAAGCACTAGTCTCTTGAGAAGGGTTTTTTGGTCATTTGGGGTATTTTATTTTTTGCAGATTACAAAATATATAAGTACATTTTAAAATTTCTCTTACTAACAAACATACATGACAACACATCTGAACTGATGCTGCTTATGCTACATGGTGACCAGAAGTTGTTAGATAAATAAATCAAATATAAACCAAACATAAAAATCTGAAAGAAGGGTGAAAAATTAAATGTATAAGGTGGCTGCTGGGCCAAGAATGAGGCACAATGGCTATATCTAAGCTAATAATTTAAGCATGCCAGAATGATCCTGATAGCTGTAAACAACTGGCATATCCTGGACCATGACCATATTATTAAATTCTCTCACCCTGCAGGCATGGGGCTACACAAACTTCTGATTTGGAAATGGCCACTGTGCCCAGAATTTGTCTGGTAGCATTAAGTGTCCCAGGCCTAAAACCATACTGAGACAGCTGTAGCGATTTAAGAGTACATCTGATCAATTCCCAGCACCCAGGAACATTCCATAACTTATGAGTATGGATGCAGCCAGTGAAGCAACACTGATCATTAATAATACATGTACAACATCACCCTTGTGATGCTGTGAAAAACACTGGCAATGTTTCAGAGACACAGCCCATTACATTACTAGCTCTCTATATTTTCTTTATTTAGTATATTCAGGGAAAATGGCAAGTCAATGGAAAGCTGTCTGAATCGATGGAATCGTTGGAAAGGAAACAATAAAAAAAAGGAAGCAGAATTGAAATGTGAGTTAAAGATATCACTTTTCAGTTTTCTCCAGGGCTGGCCTGGAAAAGGTTATTTTGAGGATTATCTTTGTAATCTTGTGTAGTACTTGCATGCCTTTGCTGTCTTTACAGTTATATATTAAATATATAAGTACACATACAATATACAGATTTCTTAGGCATGCCTTTGCACTTAAGGTCATGAGTTTTCTTAGCTATATCAAAAAATTATTTGATTTGATATTATTATAGGACTTGAGTAGAAATACTTTTTTTTCCATTTGAACTTATATCACAAGGTAGATTTTGCAAAAGTCATTTTGCTGGTTAGCAAAAAAAGTAATGAAGTATTTAAACTTATGGTTATATCATTATGAATATATACTTCAGGACTGCAACCTTACAGCTGCAAAATATAGAACTACTTTTACTTCACAAGCATTTGTCCAAACATTTTCTTTCATTTTGATCCAAATATTTTCACACCCACAGAGTTAGACTTTGACTTTCAGGTTTGAACAAACTGAAAATTTCAATCAGCTTCTCAGCTACAGTAAATTGGTGTAGCTCCACGATGGGGCAAAACAACGACTTCAATGGAGCTACACTGATTAACTCCGGGTGAGGATCGAATCCTGACCAAATTGAAACTCAGTTGGAATTGCTGTGCTTCACCTGGTGTTTATTCACACCTCACATCAAAACCATGCAAAGTTATGAATTTTGCATGATTCTGATCCAAAGCCACACACCATATATGCTTAAAATTGAGTTCAGGTCACTCAGGAGTTGCACAATGCTAAGCAAATCTTTTGATAAATATGGTTTGTGTTACTAGTTTGTAACAAAACTCCACACCGGGTGACTTTTGTGTGGTCTGGTGTTTCATTGTGAACATTTTGCACTGCTCTAATGAAACATGATTTCTTAGACAACTAGGGGATAAAAAAAAAAGGGTTTCTATTCAATGTTTTACCCATGAGTTCTGCAATATGCATGCAAACCGTGACCACAACATTAAACTCCTGATGTCTAAAGCATAAAACTTAATTCCCTATTAAAGCACTTAATGTTGGTGCGATCTTCTAGAGATGCTGTGCAATGGACTGCAGCTCTCATTATTGACAGAACTGGAAGTCAAACCACTCTGCTTTAGGTCTTTACATACTCTGGGATTTCATCACAGCTTGTCAAGGTGTTGAGACTAGCTTTTCAGAGATATTTATCAAAAAAGTACCTGAAAGTGCAGGTAGCCATCTAGGGCTAGATCCAGTGCAGATGCTAGACTCTTTAGAGGAAATACTCCATGTGTAGACCTCACCCAGTATTGACCAAGAAGCAACACACTGGCAGGAGCCCTTTCACTCTCCCTGGAGCTTTGGTGGCAGTCACAGCTCTGGCCACGTGAGATCATGAGTCTGAAACATAAGGTTGCTTAACCTAGACAAAAGCATTTGCACAGGCTCACACATTTATTGCATGTTCATAAGACTGCTGCATTGTCTTTTCCATGCAAGAAATGTGTATGTCACATGCACAGCAAGCCAGATGTCTCCAAGAAGCTTTGAACTTACTGTATTTGCCTCAGTGCATGTGGGGTAGATTTGATATGCACAAGCAAAACACATATCTGAAATTCCTGGATTGCTCCAGACAAAATTTCAGGTAGAAAAAGAAGCTATAACAAGAGAAACTGTGATGAATGGCAGCCTTGTGTTAATGAGGCTAACAACATTACTTACAACGGCACATGATAAAAACAACAAAGACAAGGGAGAGTATTCCCATCCCAATGACTCCATAATGTGGTAGACAGTAATAAATCCCTGCAGGTGAGGTGAATATAGTATGTGGATGCTGCTCCATGGTGCTGTGCTCTAAGCTATAGGCTCCTATGTGCCGGTCTGTCATGCTGAACTTCTTGGAAGAGATGAGAGGAATGTATTGTTTGATACTTCTGATAAAGCTTTGAAGGGCAATGAGTAACTACCTTCTTAGAGGTAGGCAGGTGCAGCAAAACAGACAACAAAATTCTAACCACTTGGAAAAATTAAAGTCTATGCTGAGAGGACACCTGAACTTAGGCAATTCTAGGGTTAGATGGCACTAAGGAAGAGACAATCTATAGGTTTCATGTGGCTCAGTTCCATGCAAGAAATTTCCTAATCTTTTGCTGAATGTAGCCTATGATGCATGGTGTAGGATTTCAGAAGAGCTAAGGTACCGATAATTTCAACATGGAACATCCTTAGGCTTCTGAAGTTGTTGTTGCACCTTTCCCAAGATGCCATCACCTTAACATGGCTGAGACATGCAGGATCTGTTTGTACTCGCGCCTCACTAAGACATTTCAGCTCAGCATTGCTTTCTAAAACACGTAATCTGGGACAAGACTGAACTCCTCATAAGGCACTGCACAAAGGTCATCTTCTTAAAAATCCTTATTGTGAGAGGAAAAGTTACATTTTCTTTGTAGTTCAATGTTTATAGCACTCCCAAAGTACAGGAAGTCTGAGGAAAGCCCTTTCCTAATCTGTAAAACCTTGAATTTATGTATTCCATCTTTTAGCAAAGTGACAAGCTATGAAAATTCTGCACATTCCTATCTCTTAATTTAAAGATATATTAGCTTGAGGTTCATCAGATGAGAGCAAATGACCAAACAGCTGCATTACTTTCCAGCTACTAATAAAGGTAAACTTCTGGGAGTACCCCAAGGGAATGAATCCATGGACTTCTGCTCTCCAGTGTCTTTCAAACAAGCCTGTGTGGCTCCTTTATTGGGATTTTCAGACATACCCTTTTGTTATCTTTGAGAATCTTGCCCTTAGCACCCAATGCCCATCACATCATAGCATTCAGTGGATTTAAATGTAAGCATTTACATTCTTGATTATATACTACTTGGTTCCATGTTATCATAATACTTTGAAAATCTCCAGCAGTGATCTGACCATTAAACCAAGTTAGATTGGATAAACATTTTCCTATAGGGAAGAAGCATAAATATAAGGGCTTACTGTTGGCATGATTCTGTAGGCACAAAGACAAGAATGTATTACAATCAGCAGTGGTACAGATGCCTGAACAAAACATTAAGTATGTCACTCATTTCTCTTGGAAGCATCTCGTGCTCTTTGGATTGTAGCTGTGCTGGTACTTGACCCTAACTTCTATTTATTTCACAGAAGAAAGTGATGCAGAAACTGGAAGATGACAAGATAAAAATATCTAAGCTTTCCCCATTGGAATTTCAAAATGTGAGAGAATGGAGAGAACACATCGTCTGTCCCTTGGGAAAATTAGTCATGTTACTGCCAGCACAAAACCCAACATCTTTTGTGGTCTAGCGTAAAATGCTTCTCTGGGTCAAAATTACTTGATGCAAATGTTGCATTTTCCAACAGCTTCTATTTGGGGTCTCTGGTGTGTCCGTTTACAGAGCAGGAGAGCCCTAAAGTTTTGCATAGTATAGTGTTTAATTTTACTTACGCTACCATCCCTTCCCAGTCTCGTAAAAAGGTTTGCATACAATAGATCACAGAGGCCATAAACTAAAGACAAAGACCTACACAATGCTGTTGAGATAATCCTTTGTGCTCTGCACATACCGGTGCTATATAATATTTGAGGAAAAGCACAATAAACTATTTCAGACATCTGTTTTTAAGGTTGCAGAAGACTACAATGTAAAAAGCAGACACTACAAAGCGCTCACATTTCTACCAGCTTCAAATGATCCTGGATAGTCAGTGGAGAGCACCAAACTGAGTAAGTGTTCTCCCAAACTGACAACAGTAGCAGAATGTTAAAGGAGACAGATTCTCATGCTGCCAGTATGTTGCATTGTCATGATTTCTTTGCTCTCCATATGATGGAAAAGGTGGCAAGCAGAGTTTGACAACCATGCGTTTGCCTTATCATATTCACTGTTAATTCCACTATTAGGTACTATATCAGATTTCAGTGCCCTGTTTCAAAGAGCACAGCATCTGCTTAGTAGAATTTACACTGCTATCTCTAGTCATCAGAGAGCATATATTCTAAATAAAACTGCTTACTACAGCTATAGCTCAGTGATTTCTTCCAATATATTACATACTTTATCAAAAACCAATTCAAGGATCATGTCATAATGAAACTGAGACAAAGCAGCTTTCACGCAGCTGCCCAGTGTTCTTCCTTCTGCCTAGTTTTCTTTTCCCTAAATGAGAGGAAACAAAGGTTCCTGTTTGTTCTCTAAACCTCCTGCCCGTAGCACAGCATCCTCCACTGCAAGCCAAAGACACAGCAGCCATCAGCAACATAGTTGGGCTTTGGTGAAAGCAAGTGCTTCACTAAAGTACATTGCTCCTTTCAGGCAAGTACAACAAATGCATTGCATCACCTGGACTATTTGTGACAGTCAATGGAATTCTCTGTCATCTTGAGTAGGATGTCTAAAAAGTCTTCTCCAAGTCCACATCTGCAGATTCTGAAGAATGCACTTAGGTGAGGACAACTTGTGTATTTTCTAATCCAATGTTTAAATAATAATTTTCCCTTAATGAGAAAGAGAACTCTAAGACCTTTCAGCTCCAAGACACTTGTACACAGTTCAAAAATGCTCTTTTATCTGCTACTACTTTCTGTCATCTTTTCTATACCCTGAAGCTTAAGTTTGTGCATCATAACAAAGACTGTCACGAAATACTGCCAGGACTTTATGAAGGCACTCTACTACCTACAGAGCAAATATATTCTTCAGCAACTTCGCAGTACATGGCTCGGTAGTGGGCTTCCAGCCAGAGCTCTGCGTAGCGGTCTTGCAGTCTACGCCAGAGCTCTGCGTAGCGGTCTTGCAGCACTTTCAGATTCTGGCATGAAAACGTTTGAGGGGTTGTTGTTGTTCTTTTTTTCTTAAAGGCTTCTAAAATATATTCTTGAAAGAGGGACTGTCTTATGTTTTCTGTTCTCACAGGAAGCATATAGAAAAAAGTACCAAAACCAAGCAAAATATAGCTGTAATCACCATACACCTAATCAGATGAAAAACATATTGTATTTTTTTCTTTTAGTTATCAAAGAAAACCTGCCAGTGTCTCTGCTTGTGCTAGAAGTTGTCAGTCAACAGATGTTAGTAAGCTAGATCATGGGGAGCTAAGGCTAAGGTTCTACCCTATAGATTGTGTTCCTTCAGCTGAAGATAACAGCACTTATCCACAGCCTAGCTAATAATGCCTGAAACCTTGGTTTGATTCTCTTGTTCTGGAGAAAGTAAGTGTGAAACTAACATCTCAAATGAGCCCAGGTCATGGCAATACCCTGGGTAGTTTGTTAGTGAATAAGAATGTGTTTCACACTGCTCTCAGGGATGATCTTCTCAACGATTAAATCACTTGGGACTTTATAAAAGATTACAGTATGAGATTTTTCCTCTGCAAACATGCTTAATTAATCCATATTTTGATGACAGTACACCAGTGTGGGGACAGATCTGGCTACAGTCCCTTTCACCACCCTTCCTCCCATTCGCATACTCCTGGTGAATAGCAGCATGGAAGAAATGGCAGTATATAAAAATTTCCTGAGCAAACCTAGCACTGGTAAAACCTGTTTTGATGAAAAAGTAAGAATAATCCAGATGTCATCTTAACATAGGACTAGCCTGAAAATGGTCCAATGTCTTTATGACCAATTATGGTCAAAGAAGCCTTTGTTTTGATAATAGTGGGTTTGACAATATCTGTCTCCAGAAGGAGGATGTAATGTTTCCTATATGACATACCTTCTGTATTGTGTCTTGTTTTCCTGTGTTGTCTCTTTTCCAGGTTCTAATTCCCTCTCAGATCTTTTCTTGGGTGATATCCCATTTTCGTTTCATTGCTTTTTGTCCTTAGAATAGCAGATCATTTACACTAAGTGTTGGAAAAATGTTGATGTTGATGTTCTGTCCCCTGTGCTAAGGAGCAGAATTAATTTACCAATCTGACAGAACTGAGAATAAAATGTAAATGACTCTATTAAATATCCAACTTAAGTGAAAAAATCTATTAAAGATTAGATGTTTATTTCTTAGATATCTAGCACTAGGGTTTTCTGTCTCGGTATAAGTACATCTAGCTCTTATGATGGACAGTTGGTTCATCATGAATATTCATATATGTGAGACAAGGCATTTGAATCTAGCTTTTATTTGTTCTACATCCTAGGTATTTTATATTCATATGGTTTATATCTGCCCAGAGTAAGAACAAGAAAGAAGGGTGACCACCTACATGTTCTGGAGGGAAAAAGCCAAATATATCCATCTCCTGCCAGATGAAGATAACCTCTTCTGTGCCCAGGTGCTGCAGGTCCCTTGTGGCTGCTGAACATTCACTACCAGATGGAAGGCTTTACTTACTAAGAGTGGCATGAGAAAAGAGCAGGGTAATTCCAGGTACACCAGCACTTCAAAGGCAATGGAAGAAAATCTGCATGCTGCAGGATGCCTTTCAAAGTTCTGTGTGTCTTTTCCTTGGGTAACAGCTTGTTTTTTCTCTACATTACAAGTGTCTCAAAAGAGATAGCCTTTTACCACTGCACAAGCATCAAGAGCAGATAAAGCCTTTATCTGAGCAGAGAAAAAGGAAAGACTGCACAGCCACATGGATGCAACCATATACATGGGTTATTACACCACTGTGGGATAGTTGTGTATGCCATCCTGCTAGACCTTATGGATGGCTCTCTAAAAGACCTCTACCCATGTCTTTAGATCTGTGTCTGACTGCACTTGCTACAGTGTGGTCTGTACTGGGTGGGGATCCTCATCTCTACACAGCTGAAATCACAGATGCTCATTCTTTTGGAAAGAAATATGGATATCTCAGTAAAGAGAGTGGTGTGTAAACCAGTAAAGGTGAATGTATACCTCTGACAGTAATAGTTCTGCGTGAAGCAGGCTCACATGGATGGGAGTTGTTAGCAGTTCATTTCTGTCTGAGAACCTGAATTCATCAAACAAAGATGCAATAAGGCTCTTTGGTGCTCAGACACCTCTTCTTATCACGGCCTCAGGACCCTGCAATGACTTTCTTCCTGGCCAGGCCAGACTCGCCCTAGCTTGCTTGCCCTTTGAATGACTGGCAACTATTTCCAGATGTTCCCACTTCAGCTGTCACAGACCAGAAACTTGGGTAGCACTGATAGCACAAGACTCAGGCATGTTTTTACCCAAATGGCATCCTTTTTTAATTGCTTTATTGAACACTTCTGTTGAAAGAACATACTTGTAGGAACCAAGTTTCATTTCTGAATAATTACATATATTAACATGAACTGAGTAAATTAATTCCAGTGAATAATTCAAGCAGCTGTACTATTTAAATCTATAATCTGCCAGTGTTATATGATCTTATTTCCACTTGATTAGTGAAAGGAAGTGCCTTACAAACACTGGTACATAAAGATGTCTCTAAACACAGACACCATCCACCATAAACATTTAATGTCCAATCATGAATTACAGCACCTGTTTTAAGTGATCAGCCACTAAAGGATATATA
>NW_008672913.1:0-14236 GCF_000695815.1 Acanthisitta chloris
TTCCAACACTGGTGATTCTATGACATTGGATTTAGCAGTATCTGAAACCATTGTTAAGCTTTGTAGTCAAAGAGAAAGTCTTCTCCCCAGTACTTGGTCAGACATTGCAGTCATTCCTGCAAATTTCTTAACACTTTAGGATTTATAGTTCTCATATGCTAATCTTTGGTTATTTCAAGCCCAGCTAATCCTTTAGCATGAGTGTGCCATAAATATTTACAGCACTCTAAATATAAAAACAAAACCTCTTCAAAGTTCATGGTGAGGTTTTGAGTATATCTGATCTGGTCTGTTTCTGAAGTAGCAGTAATAAAATAATTCCCTGTTGAAACAACAAAAATGTTTGTTTTCTTCTAGTTCCAGATGATGTCCAGTCTCTGACAGCAATAGCAGCTGCAGCACATTAATGTTTTGATCTAATGTGCTTCAGATAAGGAACTTCAAATGAATGAAAAGAAAAAGTGTTACATGTTTTTCCTTAGTCCAAAACCTAACATCAAGCTTGGCCAGGGGAGGCTCAGATTAGACACAAGAATAATTTCTTCACTGGAAGGGTGATCAGTGGAAGGGGCTGCCCAGGGATGGTGGAGTCACCATCCCTGGAGGTGTTCAAGGAATGACAGGATGTGGCACTCAGTACTGTGGTACAATCTGACAAGGTGGTGATTGATCGCAGGTTGGACTTGATGGCCTTGGAGGTATTTTCCAGCCTAAACGATTCTGTGATTCTATGATAAGCATATAGATGACATGAGAAGTCAGATTCTCCTCCTATCACCTCTAGCAACATTCCAGCAGGAAAATCATCTAAAACACAACAGGGTATTCCCTCAGATGCCTAAAATGACAGTGAAGGAGAGCAAGGAAGTGCAGAGACCTGCTGAGAAAGAGCCTTCATAGAGCCAAACACAGCCCTTGAACAGGCAGCAGCAGTGCCACTGTCCATCTGTCCCACATCCCATTGACAAGGCAGCAATGTTTTGCAACCAACAGCCTCAAACATTGCTAGTTATCTTAGCAGCTTCTTTAAAATTAGAACCTTGTTTCTTGACGAGAGAGCTCTGTCAGACAGACACATTTTACAGCAGGTTTGCAAGTTGGGACTTTGCTCAGTTCTAACGTCTGCTTTATATTCCCCCTCACACATGCAGCCCTGCCATCAAATATCATCCCTCTCTCTTGAAGATAAGGGGTACTGCATCAAGTGGCCAAGGGCTGGCAGCATGGGTATGTTCATTCCAGCCTGCATGCAAGCCATGGAGTGATGCTGCCAAGCCCTCCGAGCTCTGGGAAGCACAGAGAATGCACAGTGCACGTCAGGGACCAGCTCCCAGCAGCTCACTTCTCCCAGAGATCATCTCCAAAGAAATACAATACCAGGGCATCTTGCAAGGATCTTTTATTATTCCTTTCCTAAAAGGAAATTTTAATTTATGTATTCATTTTGAAAACATAATAAACACAAACAAAATGGACTTGATTTATTTTCATCTCCATTTTAATATGACATAACATTGATAAAATAATGCTACATGATTAGTCCTTTTGGTAAGCAAAGTTATTGGCAAATTAATCACAAAACCAGATAAAACATTTTGGGTGAAAACAATTTTAATTCTTCAGTAAATAATTCAGCTCACTCTCACTTACAGAACTGATTAGATTGAAAAATTTGTCACCAGAACAGATTTATTCTGAGTTTATGAATTCCTAATAAGACTGCTTTTCCTAATGATGAATGATAATTATCTTTTTGAAGTTTAATCAGTTACCTGAGTATTTCTTAACATGAGTAAGAACACTTCCGGCAGGGAAGGTCTCCTAACTGGCTCTTAACTAGCTGTAGCAAAGGCACAGCAATTAGTCTTGGAATTACTAAAATAACCTTGAAATACACTTGAAAATGTTAAATAGAAAACAATGGACAAGATTACTTCATAGCCTGAATCCTACTAAATAATAACTGTGGGAGAAGAAAAGGGGATAAGCCATAGGAGGACACTCAGTCTGTTCAGCTTGGAGAAGGGAAAACTGAGGGCAGGTCTCATTGGGGTTCTGCAGGTTCCTTACGAGGGGTAGTGAAAGGACAACACTGATCTCTGCTCTCTGTGACCAGTGACAGGACTTGAGGGAATGGCTGGAGCCATTCTATGATTTTCTATTGCAAAATCCAGAATAGGTTTCCGTTTTATAAGTCTGTAGGAAGATGGAGAAATCCACAACTTATCTACTTAGAAGTGAAATTCCTCTGAGCAGCTCTCCTACGAATTCATCTCATTCCTGCACCTCTTCTGTCATGCTACAGCCCAAACTAACTACTACAGAAACAGAGAAAAGAGCACACACTCAACAGCTGTTCTTTTGTTCCCACCAATCCCATCACTTCTGCTCACAAACAGCGACAGCAAAACTGCTCTCAGTCAGGAACAAAACAACAACAAAAAACACAATTCAAAATTAATTTATCACTGGTTTAATTCTTTGCATTCAGACATTCACCTCTTCCAGACAGGCATGATAATGTGATTAGTACAAATGATCCTAGGCTGGTTATAGGGCATTTAGGAATACAGGACAGTATTTATTTCACACAGTGCAATATATCTTTCCGGTGTTGTTATCCCCAAGCAGAGCTGTTTTGGTTGCAAAGATATCTCAAAAATGTGCTCTACAGTCTTCTTCTCCTTCCAAAAGAGTAGAATTTTTCTTTTATTCCCTTTTCTTTTGGCATGTGACAGCACATTTTGCTGCAGGAAACAGGGGGATGTTTTAATAGGGAAACAAGAGATCTATTCTCATGGAATAAACCATGTCTGTAGTGTTTTCTTTTGCTCTCAGCCTGTGAAAGGTCTGGAGAACTATTTGATCTCTGCACTTCCCCAAGTTTTGCAGCAGGTTTTTTTTCAGAATCTGCAGAGGAGCTGCAACTAGGAGGTGTCTGATTAACGGCAAGAAATCTGCAGAAGAGCTGGAACTAGGAGGTGTCTGATTAACGGCAAGTAAGACAGCACTCCTATACTTGCAGTGGGAACTCCCTGAATGGCTTCAAGCATAACAACAGGAACACAGACTTATGCCTTCCCAAGATCAAGTCTAAGATTCTTAATCATAAGTATTTCCTTCTTTTAACTGTGATGTGCTGAACACATAGTTCTTCACAGCTTGTATACATCAAACCCGACCTGATATTGCTAATGGTATAGGATCAGAATTTACACACTGAGTGATCTGATGGGATCAGAGTACAAACAGATGTGGTCAGAGTATTCAGATGAAGTATTTATCTGAAGCTATTTGGAAGTAAAACTGAATACTTAAGTTTAGGCCATAAATATATATATACATGAGCTATTTAGTAGAGGAATGCTTTAAAAATGTCAGTTACATCTAAAAATGGGAAAAGAAACTGTCTCACAAATATCCTTCCTGCTTCAAAGACTTTAACACATTAGATGCATTAGATGTACACGGGCATTATACTCATTTGGAAATTGGGTTTACCTTCAGAGTCACTTGTTTCTCAATAAAAAAAATTCTTTCATAACAGTAATTTTAGTTTTACTCTTAAAATGACTGACGAATGTCAGAAAAGCAAGTCAGAGATGCGTGAGGTTGTATATATTACAGAGAAAAGAAAGGAACTGTTAATAGTTATTGCAGTATAATATCACTACATCTGTGAGATTTGCACAAGGAAGAAGCACTCACAGTTTTTACTACAAACTAAAATGAAACATGCCTTGTTTAATTTAAAATTTAATGGTCAAATTTCAGAGCATAGTCTGAGCTAGATCCAGATTAATTCAAAAGACAGCAAGATCAGAATATCTCCTTCAGAAATATTTTCAATAAGGAGAACAGAGGGATTATGTTCCATTCTTTATGCTTAGCAAATGTTAACGGGTGGGTTAGATGATTTAACAAATCCTGGTTTAATGAGACATCACTTTAGTGCTTGCTGCTGCTAAGGTCATATATGTTCTGTGTGTCCACTGCTCCTTACCCAACAAGATTCCTCATCTTTAATAAAGCAACTACATGAAATTGTCTTTCTTTTTTCTTTCATAATTGTCCTCAACCGTGGAAGACCCAAAGTACCTAATGATCTCTACTTAGGGGTTTTTTTGGAAGCAAAAAACCCTCTAGACTATAGGATAAATTACATTAAAAAACCCCTCTAGACTATAGGATAAATTACATTCTCTAGTATGTTAATGTAAACCAGGGAGGGGGGGAAGGAAACAGATCATATCAACCCCTAAGAGAGATTCTGAATTGCATTAATTCAGTCAGATATATGGTCACATTATTGAATCAATAAATTACATACCTTCAGCTTACTTGGCATCACAGGTGGACCAAATTAACATCAAAAGCAGGAAGAATTCCTCCCTGCCTGATTTACCATCATGGAAGTCTCATGTTTTCCTTGCTCAGCAGCTACACCAAGAGTTTTCACACAGGCAGAGCAACAATTCTGCGCCCTTCACCACCCCAACCCTGGCAGTGTTCACAGTGCCCTTCACCACCCCAACCTTGGCAGTGTTCACAGCCAGGTTGGACAAAGCCTTGAGCAACCTGCTCTGGTGGGAGGTGTCCCTGCCCAGGGCAGGGGCTTGGGACTAGGTGGTCTCTAAGGTCCATTCCAACCCCTTAACATTCCATGATTCTGTAATTCTCTACAACTGAGAGGATGAGACTGAGGTTCTGACAAACTCAGATGAGAAGTAGTGGCCTGGGCAAAGGTATCTCCTTGCCCTCAGTATAGGTTGGATCAGGTCCAGGTAGACAGAGAGAGGAAGAATGGCACAGCCAATGGCACAATAAATTCAGCATGAATTCCTGACAGAGACCTAGCAGTTCAAACTGCTATGTGAAAATAAGGAAGTTTGCTGTCTTTTCACTCCTTCAGTATGAAAAAGGCTGAGTACAACCCTCAAAGGCTCTAAGAAAGTCTTCACTACTCTAAGAATTTGCAGTCTGGCAGTAAGGTACATTACAGTGAAAACTGCCTTGCAGTAACAAGTGCTAACCAGCCAACCATATGCTAGATTTGCTCTTTTATATTTCTCCCTCTCTCAAATATTACTTTTAAAAGATTAAGCACACAGTACCTTTTAAAGTTCAGTGACTATCCAGACATCCTGTTAAATATCTATCTCAAAATATTTCTAGAAATCCTTTTGCCATATAGATTTGTGTTCAAAAACACTTTTCCCATCTCCTAATTGAAAGCATCATTTCACACTTTGCTTTTGAGAAAAAAACACTCCACTCAACTTCAGCTTTTTGCCACATATTTCCCAGGAACTAAATCTTGATGACAAGCAGGAGTATCCTTTTGCTGAAGATCATTTGTCAGTACAAAATCATAGTCTGCAAAATAGGTAATAAAACTGAATAATTAAAGCAGAAAAAGATGATCTATCATGCAAACTTCAGAGGGACAAAAGAAAAGTACCACCAATTATTTCAGCACTACTGAAATAGTACTTCATTTCAAGGGGTTAAGCTGCTTTCTTATATGAGACACCAGGTGCTTTCTTACCCGTTTCAGCATTATTCCCCTAACAGACTGTGCCCCTTAAGAATGCACCAAGGACATACAGATGAACTAGGTGTCATCAGAGACTCTCTGAAATTGGCAATGGTACAATTCTGCTATTTTATTCAGAATTCATGAGGACTTAGGCCCTCCTTCCCAAAGCCACTCCGTAGCACAGTGTTATCACACAGAGTTCTGACAGGGCTCTTTAATCTCATTTTCCTGAGAGGTAAAAGCACAGGTTACTACACTACACTGCTGACCTCTTTTAGAAATCCAGACTGGTTCTGCCACTGCTTCATCCCATTTCACTTTAACTTCTCCAAAGCCCTAATTCAGTTCTAAGCCTCACCTGATTTTATGCTTATTGCTTCATTTCTTCATATTGATCTTGCTTTTCTACATTCCTTCCTATTCAGCAGTGAGCAGCACACCAGCACATCGTCTTTTGAGACTATGGATAACATACAGGCTATATATAGCCATGCATGTAGACATTTTGGACAGCAGCCTGTCCCCTTAACAAGCATAACTGCTGAGCATTTGGAATAAATGTGAAGTAGACCTGAGTGATCTTAGAGCACTGAGGTTAAACAGTTTTACCAGACTGAAGCAGAGACACTTAGTACATATCTAGCCTAAATAATCCTTGAGCTGTAGAAAGGCCACTCATGGCAGAGTATCAGCACAACTCTCTCCAGGCAGCATGTGCTTGGGAAAAGACTGAAGCAGTTAGCTCTACATTCATGTGAAACCAATTAATGTATAGCTACAAATACATCAGTCACAGACTTAGAGTCACAAAATCATTTTGGGGGACCTTAAAGGTCATCTCATTTCATCTCCTGCCATGGGCAGGGACACCTCCCACCAGCCCAGGTTGCTCCAAGCCCCATCCCACCTGGCCTGGAACACTTCCAGGGATGGACCAACCACAGCTGCTCTGGGCAACCTGTGCCAGTGCCTCAGCACCCTCACAGGGGAGAATTTCTGCCTAATATCTAATCAAAACCTACCCCGTGTCAGTGTGAATCTATTCCCCCTTGTCCTGGCACTCCAGGCCCTTGGAAATAGTCTCTCCATCTTTCTTGCAGGTTCCTTCAGGCACTGTAAGGCCACAATTAAGTCATCCTGAAGCCTTCTCTTCTCCAGGCTGAACAATCCCAATTCTCTCAGCTTTTCCTCATAACAGAGGTGCTCTAGTCTCCTTATCACTTTGTGGCCTCCTCTGGACTTGCTCCAACAATTCCATGTCCTTCTTATGTTGGGGTCACCTGAACTGCATGCAGCATTGCAGGTGGGTCTCATCTGAGTGGGGCAGAGGGTCAGAATCTTGCCTCACCTGCTGCTCATGCTGTGAGGATGAGCCTAGGTCACGGTTGGTTTCTGGGCTGTGAACACACATGGTCCCATGGGGCATGTTGAGATTTTCATCACCCATCACCCCCAAGTCCTTCTCCCAGGGCTGTTCTCAGTCACTTCTTCACCTGACCTGTAGGTGTGCCTGGGATTGCCCCAGGTAACTTCTTTATCCAATTACTTGCACTGCATTGTACTGGAAGTTTACCTTCCTGCAATGATGTTTTTTTGGAAAGTTTCATATTCTTATAGGATACTAAAGGTCCCTTGTCACTACAACTTACTGCCTTGCTTTTCACAATCACCCTCGAGCAAGGGAAACCCTAAAGCAACTACTCTGACTCTGCAGGCTTAAGCAACTTACTGGATCCTTGCCTTGTAACCTGGACATTACTGTGCCTTCACTGAGTGGCTCATGGTAATCATCACTGTGAGTGCCGGTGTACTAGCAGACTCACTGATATACCACTGTGCTCCTCCTTGTTCTGCTCTTCATTAGTGAGGGACCAATTACAGATCAAATCAATCCTTTACAACAGTGTCTTAGACCATCAAACAGCCTGTCTTGCTTTTGGGTAAATCAAGTTGCAATAAGTAATGTGAGACATGTTAACAGGCAGACTCCAGGCTCCTATACACCAAGATAATTGAAATATCTCACAACTAATTAACAAGTTAAATTACTTTTCTGCAAGGTGACCTAATAATGCAATCTGTCAAGACAGCAATATGTGCCATCCCAGACTCTGGCCCAAAACCAAAGTTGGTAAGACCACTGCCACATATCACTGAACATCTTATGTTTTTCATCTCACTTTTCCCCTTCTTTGTCTAAACTAACATGCCAACAGATATGGAAAGTGTTTAAACAATGCCAAAGAACAAAATTCTGGCTAACATGTAATTAAAATTACAGTTTATCATAGCATAACATCAAGGTGTACAGTGTCTTTAAATACCACAATTGCTGTGCTGGATTAATCTCAGCTTTTTAGTGTAAATGTGAGTGCCTAGCATGCATGACTCAAAGATAAAAGCACTGTACAATCCATACGTCTTCTGAATGAGAATAAGGAATACCCCAAGCCAAAAAAATCTATAGCACCATTCCCAGGTGCAGGTTAGAATAATGACAAGGATGGAATGCAAAGAAAGGGAAAACTAATCTTAAATCTGGGCCAGGAGAATTTGAGTTTGTCTTTATCTTTTTAAACACATGATTCCTTTCAAATAGGATATCTAATTTGCAGCACTGAGAGCTGCCCTCAGAAACTGAGAGGACTAGCTGAACAGATTGATGAAGAGCATCGAAAACACTCAAAGCAATCCCAAGAGTCTGCTAGACATCCAATAATTTGTGGTACTGCTATAAGCATCCATTAACATAACAAAGTACATGCACACATTGATCCTCTCTAATTTTCAGAGAGGCAACCTCTTTGAATTGCAGTTCAGAACACCTTGAACTCTGCATATTCTTTGTTATTTCAGAATATTAACCATGTCTATTTTTAAAATACATCAAATCAGTTCCTAGATATAAATGATCAGTATATTCAGTCTCTCAGTCTTAAAAAAATACTCATCCAAAACGATCACACTGTCAGATGTGCAGAAACAGCAATAGCATAAATTATATACACAATGCTGTTCCACAGTTTGTTCACTGTACCAACATTTATTCTTATTTTCTTTTCTGAAGATACCAGAGGTTTTACCAAAAGGCAGAGCTGATTTATACCACAGCACTAGTATTCTTGGTATACACTTCTCAAATATATATTAATGACTCAGTGTGAATTATAAGAAATGTATTGAATTGCCCATAAAAGAGTCATATTTATGAATCTGTTTTCAATACAGAGCATAAAGGGATTTGTCAAGAAACAGTTGCAATATCAGTGGTGCAGAAAAACTGCAGTGCTATTTGCTGAGTTAAGGATACAGCTATGATTTTTCCACCACATTGGCTATCACCATCTCAAGCCTTTCTTCCTTGCTCCCTCTTTAGCACACAACTGTGGCTTTTCCCCCCAGTGCTCTTACTGTTTTAATCCGAAAAAAGTGAGAACTGGGTACATGAGCTTTGTAACCTATTTAACAAGTCTTAAAGCTGCCCTATCAGAACATAAGTGCTAAAGGGTTTTTTGAAAGTCTATGCGAAGTGTAGAGCCAGATTAGACCATCTGATAGAGATTTAGATCACAGTATACAGCTAGCATCTGTGTTTCAATCTGCACAACACTAATGGAAAAAATTCGACATATTTCATTGCAGAATTCCCTGAACAAACCAGAAGATCCAGCTAAATAAAGATTTAAATCCACTCAGTGCATTCCCAGCATACTGATGTCATACACATTTGAAAGGGGATAGGCAGGGAAAACAAATAATATACTGAACTCTTAAAACCTAGGAGCCTATTAATTCATCTCTATGATAAATCCAGGCTCTAGTTCACCATACCCATATGTTAACCAATATTTTGAGTATTACTGACAGGTCTTGAAACAAATTTGCTACCCACAAACAAGTAAAACTGATTACTGTTGGTACCAGCACAAACAGCACTGCATTCCTTTATTAGTTGAGTGAAGCAATATTTCTTCAGAGCCTGTTTGCAATTGTCTTGTGAAACTGAACCTCCTTCTCTCCATACAAATCCAGACACAGGCACACAGCACCACTCTGATGCAGACAGAGAGTGGCTTTATTTCCCTCATCACCAAACATACCTTGACACACAATAGCCCTGGATTATTTCACACTCTCTGTATAACTCTGTGTGGAAAACACACATAAGCCATACAAAGCATTTTCCCAACAAAAGTTCTGTTGTTGAGTTCAATTTGTGCTCATCAAGCCATACAAAACATTTTCCCAACAAAAGCTCTGTTGTTGAGTTCAATTTGTGCTCATCAATCCAGTGTTGAATTGCTTTGTATGTTAACCCCTCACAGCTGGGTAATCTTTTGATAAGAGTCAAAACTTTGGTCTCATTTAATAGCTGGTCATATTGCATTCTGAAGGACAGTGGAGAAAAACTTGTACCTGTAATAGTCCATCTGAGGTGGGAAGAGTAATTTGGTTTATTTGCAGGGAAGATGACTGTTTTTCTGTGTTTTATCCTGAGAACCGTAGGATGAAGCAGGCAAGAAAAGAAGTAATGAATAAGAAAAAATAAACAGGGAAGGACTGAAAATTAAATTGTCAGTGTGGGTGAGAGGAGTCACACTGTAGAAATACAAAGAGCAGCACCAGAGATTGCAACACAGACAGCAAAGGAGGTAGCATAATACTGAAGGTAATAACAGATTGTGGAATAAAGACAAATGTCTTGAGGGCTTGAAACAATAAAGTAATTCTTGAAGACATTTTATAATGCTACAAAACTTATCATAAGGAAAAATACAGACGCTATAAAAGCAAGAGAAATTGTAACAGAGAGGATAAAGATGAGACAACATAAAGATCAAAGAACATGATGCTTCAAGCAATAGACAGCAATGTCAAAGACTTTCCAAGCTCTGAGTAAGTGAGAAAAAAAGTTAAAGCTTGTCTCTGAACTGACCTGTGCTCCTCTGAACACTATTTTTCTTTGAATAGGTTTACAGCTATAGAAATTGGATTGCAAGACAAGTCCTACAGTTTCAAGGTATGAGCACTCGAAGTCAACTCAAAAGCCCCCTGAAATCTGACTACAGTAAGATTCAGGATGATGCAAAAGGAGCTGATGGAGTTGGTACCAAGTATCCATTATTGACACACAGACCACTCTAGTATGCAAGCTGAACTATCTCAATCATGAGTCTTAGATGATTTCTCCAGAATCGAACCAGTGGTCTGAGCTACAATAGTTGTGTACGCACACCTTGAGGTGACTGCATTTACAAGCTCCAAGATCACTAAAGAGGTGAAGTCATCCATGGTATTCAGCTAAGTCCATGGCATATTTTTGCCTCTATACACACTCTTATTTGGTACACTACAAAGATACCAGCGAATCACGCAATAGTTTGGGTTGGAAGGACCTAAAAGACCACGTCTTTCCACCCCCTGCCATAGGCAGGGACAATTTACACTAGACAAGATTGCTCCAAGCCCTGCCCAGCCTGGCCTTGAATGCTTCCAGGGATGGGGCAGCCACAGCTACCCTGGGCAGCCTGTGCCAGTGCCTCACCACTCTCACAGGGAAGAATTTCTTCCTGATATCCAATGCAAACCTTCCCTCCTTCAGCTCAAGGCCATTCCCCCTTGTCCTATCAAACATGCCCTTGGAAAAGTCTCTCTCCATCTTCCTTGTAGGCCCCTTTAAATACTGGAAGGTGCTGTGAGATCTCCACACAACCTTCTCTGCCATAGATGGAGCTGCAAAAGATAACATTCCATCCAATTATGTTACTTCATGATACATAATATTTATTTTTTATAAAGGGCAACAATTAGGAACAGATAGGACCCAGCCACTGACAGCTGTAAATCTCCTCCTTCAGTCAAATGAGAAGTGTCCTTTTACAGATTTTCCTGTGACATCATCTTTCAGAAAAGAGACCTTGTTATCATTCCTCCAAAAGTTTATCAGGACCTTAATTTCATCTTTAGTTTTATAAAAGAGAATACCTTCACACAGAGGGAGGAAGGGGCCAGATGAAGTGCCCTGGCATTAAGATAAAATCAGCTTGTACAATAACAGCCTCAGCGTATGCGCTTCTGAGAGAATATTTTAGTGAACAGCAATTCCATTGTACTGTACAAACTCCTCTGCCTAACAGAGTCACAAAACAAACGAGTGTATGCTCAGTAGTTGTTGTTCACTGAGGAAAATGTCTTATTATACACTTGGGCTAAACTTCTGCAGGCAAACCTCTGGTGTTTATTCAGCATCTATATATGCTGTGCATAAGTCAACAACAAATCCTGTAATGGTCTGATAGATTGTCCAGTTCTTTACTCCTACCTTGTATCATAGACTAAATTGAAACACATTGCACGTGACAATGGCACTGCTATATACATATATATATATATATATATTAGGAAAAAAAGCATCTCCACCAAGGTCCTCATTTTCTGGTTTTAAAAATGTGCTTTATTTTGAATTTCACATATTCATCAGAAAAGGATCTCTAGGCAACACAGAGAACAATACATTTCCTGCAGAATTTCATGTGAGTGTTTTAAACAAATGCTCTGGAAAGGACCCTCTGAAGGGCTGGAGACATGTAGTGCCTCAGACCTCCTTTTCTTCTCTCATCCAGAAATCATGTCTCCCTTTATAGACTTGACCAAGTCCTACAAGTTTACACTCCTCTAAAATGCATCTGACAAGACTTAGAACTATACTGCAATCCAAAGGAAAAAAAATAAACATGATCCTTTTCTTTCATGCACCAAAAAGATCAGGAGGAATCTCCTTATATCTTTCAGACACGTATCTTTCCAGAATTTAAGTTATCTGTTGGACATAGGAGGAACATTCGGATCAGCCTTCGAGGTATCATGTGATGCTTGGCCATATATGATGTCAGTGCTGGGCTGATGATTAATCACGCCTGAGTTAGGCTCAATTTCCCTTAAAAGGCAAGCCAAGGACTTTATCAGTTTTAATAATGTTCATAGACACTTTGGAGTGGTGTAACAAAGCTGCTGCATCTCTGCTACGCGACCTGAATTGGAATGGCTTTCTGTGGAAGAAAGGAATTAAGGCCAAGTGCTGGGCTTATCACAACCAAAGTGTAAAAATATGCAAAGATGACAAAAGTTCTTGAAACTCAAATATATTGGAGGTATCTTTGATTTAAAATTGGAGGTCCCACACAGAGTAACACTAGATGCACACACAGGCACAGCACCCAAACCAGATCATTATCCTTTGGTGAACAGCATTGGTTTCAAACTCGGAATTTCAGACTGATACAGGTAGTGATTTTTTCAGTCATGTGCCAAGAGAACTGATTGCATCCAAAGATGCTTGTTTTTCCTGTGGAGCACCCATTTTCTCCCACAAGGCCTAAGCCTTCACTCTCCCAGTATCACTCACAGCACTGCATTACTAAATCGTGGGCAAGGAGAATACCAGTGGATTGAAATATGTCATATGTTAAGTGTTGTCTTGATGACTCAATATACTAACATATACACAAAAGTGGAGCTCTGGATTAGCCCTTACACCTCTATATTTCTCCACTTGCTTTATCAGAGTTTGTGGCATTTTACATTGGGAATAAACCAAAATGGAGACATACAGAAAATCTTCAGTTGGACCACAGAAAAGCTATGTGAAATCCACACTGTTTAGGCAACACTGCATAATTTTGCATGTTAAAATTTGTAGTTATCATTATACTTTGATCTTTAGAAGAATTGTTACTGTTCCATTCTAATTTAATTTTCCCTTGCCTTATCTGCTGAAGATATGAGAGATAATTAGTTGATTACACACACAGAAGCACCCATGCAAAACCAGCACAGATAAAGATAACGTGTAAGTTAAAAGGCAGGGAAAACTACTGACATGTACTGGCCAGCCTTGTTAGCATGAATTCAAAAAAGTGGGGAGGGATTGGAGGAAGGAAAACCAGTACTGATTGTGAGCCATAGGCCTGAAACTTCATTTTATAGAAGTTACATGGAGGCTCAGCATATCCAGCTGATAGCTTTGTAAAGTTTGGGGCTTGTGCTGCAGAGAACTAAATTTCTATTAATTTAAAAATTATTTTGATTATAACATTCAGGACAGAGCAAGTCAGTGTGTTTCTGGTATCAGTGGATTTCTCTTGCAGTTGTGGACAAGACCTCAGGACTAATCTGATAAGTTTCATCTCCTTCAACATCTCTTCCCAGAGCTTTTACGAAAGCCATGCACACTCAGGAATAAGAGCCAAATGTGCTTCTGCCCAAGGTTGCTTTTCTTTGTTCTCCCAGTGCCAGGCTATTCAGTGACTCCTCATAGTGTATAATCCACTACCCCAACATTCTGGAATGTCTTAAAAAGCACATTAATTAAGTTGCACTCTGCTGATCTTTTGTTTCAAAACTATATTTAGAACAATTTCTTCAAACTACAATAATTTAAAACGCTCGAAGTACACAGGTTTCAACTACAAATGTTTGTGTCTGAGCTCCTGCCTTTCACTAAGGATGGTTCCTGAAACTCTTTTCCTTCAAATACACTAAAATCAATATCTTCTTGCAGAAGTTTACAGTGATTCTCATGAAAGGTCAAACTATTTCTTTTTAATTATTGTCTGTGACTACTGGCGTGAGCACATGATGAGAAACTGACTTTGTATTAGCAAACAACCTCTTCACCAGGTAACAAAATTCAGCAGG
>NW_008672913.1:14246-33323 GCF_000695815.1 Acanthisitta chloris
TTCTAGCAGAGGCCATTGTGCTGGTGACTTGCTGGGGAGCAATGCCATCACAGTGGCACTGATTCATTTGAAATGTCACTGCTTTAAAATGCCATCAGTTGCGAGTGCCCCCAGACAGCCTCTGCACTGGCGTAAATCAGCTTAGCTTGGGTGACTTCAGTGGAACTACAGTGATCTGCACCAATTGAAAATCTAGCCCTTTGTGCTGAGCCTTCATTCTCAACAGGAAGGAAAAGAAAAAGAAAACAGCCAGCACTGCACAGCCCAGGAAGTTTTTTTTTTTGCAGATTCTCATAGCACTTATTATCTACAAGAGCAGTTCTACTGCTGTTAGCAACAATGAGAACCACCGTGCAAACCAGAGCCACAACTTCCTGCACCATGGTGAAAGCCCCACTCAAAGAGGAGTTTGATGACACAGCAGTGAAATCCCTCTGGCTGGCACAGACTGGAGCAATTGTTAACGTCGGTGCGTCTGCCCTCGTTGCTAATAACAAGTAAAAACCTGCTGGAGTAGACAAGGCCAAAATGGGCCTTTAATCAGGTCTGCTGTCAGGTCTGTATTACTGGAGGCTCCCACAGTACCCAACTCTGTAAGAGAGAGCATAATGAAATTTTGATGTGAGCAGTGCTTGAGAAGGAGAAGTGGCATTAAAAATACTGCCTTTAACAGGTGGGTCCTCCAGCATCCCCTGGTGTAACCCTTATTCATAGCACAGCCTAAGTCTTCCACCTGTAACCCAGGGGACTTTTAATCTAGAGATGTTTGCAAGGAAATTTAAATAACCCCATGGAAAAACTACATTCATTTACACCTCCAAATGGCATCAACTCATCGTAGCCTGCAAACCAAGAACAATAAAAGCAGAAAACAAAATTAAGGTTGGCGCAGAAACTATCAGGTTTTGCCAGATTCCCCCTTTCAGCATTTGAGATTCAAAACTTCACTCGTCCTGTAGAATTCTAGTTAGGGCTTTGTTATCTGTGCACAGAGAACTATGACATTCTTATCAATTATGGTTCATATTGATTTGTTTATATGAAGTTTCTTTATTCATATTTGTACAGATAATGTTACAATCGAAAGGTACTTTCTATGTTAAATAAAAAAGAGATAGCTACTTCCAGAAATCTGACCAAATAGTGCTACACTTTTGTATCCAAAAGCGACTAGGATGTGTCACAACATTTTTCTGTGAAATTCCAAAATGTTTTCCAGATGATGGTCCTGTATTCAGCCAGGAACAAGCATGTTGAAAATCATATAAAACCGGAAAATATACATATATATATATAACCTGTAACCCTGCATTAAGGCTCCTAGTTTAGCTACCTGAATGATGTCATCATTGAACTTCATGATACATACAGAAATTAAAGTTCCTAACTGTACCAAGTCCACACACCACATTGTTTTTCAAATACATCTAATACATGGATCACAGCATATCCCACTGAAAAATAACCCCAGGACTTTGCTTTTTAGCCCTCCTACAGCCTCTTTTCTCCAAACAAAGAGAGGAGGAATGCCTGCCCAGACCTTATCACGTCAACATTCCTTGCACAGACAGAGCAGCATTCCCATCTCCTCTGCTTGTAGGAGCTGACTCTGTGGCCTTTTACCTCCAACAAATTACTAGCTATAACCTACAGTGAACTAAGCTGAATGCTGCATTTTTAATTTCTTTACTAATTAACCTATTTGCATGCATTTCAGTAATTATACAGCTTTGCATGCCTAACAAGAAATATCCCACTGTGTAACATGCCAACAGTTGATATAGCGCAGTAATCTGTCTTCACCAGGGACACAGGAGATGATATTTAGGAGAGCACAGAAACTTGGCCTTGACCTATGGCCATTCCACTCACACTATTCCAGCACCCTCAAGCTTTGGGTGAAGGTATCAGGAACAGTCGTGCTCATTCCTGATAGTATCTACCTTGAATCTTGTCTACAAGTTTGCTTGAGCTTCTTCCAGAGTAGATGTTGTGTTAATGTCCCTCTTATGGTTTCACCAATTTTTTTCACCTTATCTTTTGCTTTTGTGACTTCCCAAGGTTCAGCCATACTCTCCCCCTCTGCCTTCTTCCTTCAAAACTGAGAACTCAGGTTTTCCAGCATCTCTGTGTAGCAAAAGCCTTTTATCCCTTACCATTTTATTTGCCCTTCTCTTCTCTTCTCTTTCTTTGACTCCATTATATCCTTCTTGAGATGTGGAGATCAGAACTGCATAGAGCACCCAGAATGAGGGCACACCAAAGTCTTACATGCTAGAAAAACACTGCTCTCTGTCTCACTCAGTATAATTTTCTCAGGGTACTTGATGTTTTGTTGGCCTTTTTTTTTGGCTACTGCTACACACTGAATTGAGTATATAAGGAAACTAATGACTGTAAGATCAGTTTCCTGAACTGTAACTGTCAGTTACTAGTTCAGCATCATGTTACCCTCATTTGGCTTATTCTTTCAGAGAGTCTGCACTAAAGTTTCTTTGACACTTGTGACACTGTCAGTTTTACAAGATCTTCCTGAATCAATCAGCATAACATCGAACTACCTGAGAAAGCTTAATACTCTGTAGGTGAAGATTTCAAAGAGGTGCTACACATCCCTTCTCCTGGTCATTAATGAAGATGTTTAAAACTTGCTTTCAGCAGTGTGCCCTGGGGAACTGATTTTCGTTCAACATACCCTCTCAAACTGGCAACAGAGTGCACAGATTTCCCTTTTACAAATAGACAGTTTATTCTTGCCCTAAATCTTCCACCATTGCCTCTCACCCAAGAGGTGCATGACCAATTGACCTAAAAATTAACCACTGCAGACCTAATAAAAGCATTCAGCCTGGGGAAGAGAAGGCTTCAGTGACCTAATTGCAGCCTTACAGTCCCTAAAGGAAGCCTGCAAGAAAGATGGAGAGAGACTATTTCCAAGGACCTGGAGTGACAGGACAAGGGGAAATGGCTTCACACTGACAGAAGTTTTAGATTAGAGATTAGGAAGAAATTCTGGGCTGTGAGGGTACTGAGGCACTGGCACAGGTTGCCCAGAGAAGTTGTGGCTGCTCCATCCCTGGAAGTGTTCCAGGCCAGGTTGGATGGGGCTTGGAACCACCTGGTTTAGTGGAAGGTGTCCCTGCCCATGGTGCAGGGTTAGAACTAGATGATTTTTTCAGGCCCCCTCCAACCCAATCCATTCTATGATTCTATGGGGGAATGGTCAGTCAGGAAACTCCATCAGGACCGTAAGTGTCTGTGCATACTTGGCTCCATTAACCTCATTAGCAGACACACAGCACTTGTCTGAAAAGATAGGGTACTCGTTGATAGCCAGGAATTCCCTCCAAGAGCTTCAGAAACTTACCCCAGACAGAGCACAGTGTTGCTGTGTCAAAACCACTTCTGACGCCTGAGGTAGCTCAGGTACAGCACAGTTAGTCAGATGTGCAAAGCAACCAAATCCATTCACTTTTGTTCTGAAAAAACTACAGTCTGCCTCCCAGTCTCCAGCCTGAAACACCAAACAAGTAACTCTTCTCATCTTTTTATTGACAAACAACATGATTTTCCCTTGTTTGAGTGTATCACTATGCCAGTGCAGCTGCTTCAGGTGCATCTAGCATACACTGTAGAGTAGGGACATAGCTCAAGAATAGGGAAGATGAACATAAGGAAACCTTTGACAAAATGCCTGTGGTACAGCTAAGGCTTCAGAGGGAACTTTCACTCCAGCAGCTCCCTTGAGCTGCAGCATTTGTTTCTTAGCAGCTACACATGAAGTGCCACAATCCAAAGGGGTTTCAGCTCCTTTTGCAGAGCCAAAGCTTACACATAAAAAATACTGGGAAAAGAGGGTGGGAGGGGAATGGGAGAAGTGCAACAGCAATATTCTGTGCTGGTATAGTTTTGCTGCACTGCAGACTAACTTCAATGCATGAACACTTAAAACAGGCGAGAGTCTTCTCTCCAACACTCGGCAGGGCACAGACTAAAAGGCTGAGAGTTGGCAAGATCACACTTTATTCCCAATGCTAGGAGTGGAAACCAGGCATATTTTATGATGTTTCTTGTATCAAAACCATTTTGCTCTTAATCATTTTGACTCTGATGAATTAATCTGTAGTTTGACCTCATTTCTGAAACACTGTCTGCTACATCGTGGGGATTTCTCATCAAGCATTTAAAAGTAATGACTGAGGTGCATGACAGACTGCTTTTAGCAGTTACCATTGACTGTTCTGAACCCCCTAAAAGTAATCTTCATGGAAGTTCCTTTTGTATGTTTTATTCTTTACACAACCAAAATTAAACACAGATGGGAGGGCCATAAATGCTTAACATGCTCTTGGGTGACTTCAGTAGAACTACAGTGAATCACAGTACAAAGAGTTGCATTTCTTAATTTGAGAATGCTACATTGCAATACACTGAAACCTCAGTTACACTATAGAGATGGCTGCAGTGTAGAAGAAACAGCCAGGCAGAATTTTCTTTCATTATTCCTGAAAGTATAACAGTAATAAAAAGACACCCTGCTAACAAGGTGGTGCTTTGATATGGATATCCTCCCTCCAGTCCATTACTGCATTGCTTTCACAGCAAGCAAGCTATGCCTTTTAAGACTTCCAACACCAGCCTGCCACTGCCAGTTTTAATTCTGTGGGACAGGGTTATGAATATACTATTGTGAGTTCCTCTCAGGAGGTTACAGGGCATTGATCCCAGGTCATTCGGCAAAGTACGACCAAAGAAAACAGCATGAAGGCAACAGTTTCTGCTCACGACTTATTCTACATCAATCCACATCGTGACCCAAGATCATGAGACCTTAACCCACAAGACTGCCACTCTAACAGTATATTCACAACTCCACTATTAGGAATCAAAACACAAAATGGGTGAGTTACCATAGGAAGTGGCTAAGCCTGAATTATCTTGTATAGAAGGGACAACAGAAGATAATGAGCTGAACTCGTTAGAGACTAAAGACAGAATGAGTCAATATAAAAGTATTTTGGATATGACTAATTTCACTTAGCTTCATTAAAATACCAGAATATAACATATGCAAAGCATTTAGTGGGAATTTTCTTAGTCAATTCAGTGGAGGCTCCAGGTTGATTTTATAGGATTCTTGCAGCACTTAAAAGGGTCCAACAGGAAAGTTAGAAGGGGACTACTTGCAAGGGCATGTAGTGACAGGACAAGGGGGAATGGGGTCAAACTGAAAGAGGGAAATTTGGGTTAGATACACAGAAGGAATTCTTGGCTATGAGAGAGGTGAGGCTCTGGCACAGGTTGCCCAGAGCAGCTGTGGCTGCTCCATCCTTGGGAGTGTTCCAGGCCAGGTTGGATGGGGCTTGGAGCAACCTGGGCTAGTGGAAGGTGTCCCTGGCCATGGCAGGGGGTGGAATGAGATGATCCTTAAGGTCCCTTCCAACACAACCCATTCTATGATTCGCTGAACATGCTGCTATTGCCCCAGCTGAACTAGCTCTCTACCAACCAAACCAGCAGAGCTTTTGATTTGCAGCTTTGAAATTTTTACACATTTGTTTTTTCAGTTCAATATGAATGGAGAAGGATTCTCAAATATTTTTCAGATGAAGCTGCCTTTGTATTTACTGCAGCCCTGTCCCCACTGCAGACACTGAGGTAACCTGTTATGCAAATGAGCACACAGTTTTATGCTGACCTACAGAGTTTGAGACATTACAATTTGATTTTGCATATGTAAATCCTTATTAACACATTTTGACAAAGAGAAAACATGATTTCGAGACAAGATGATTCTTGAGAATCTGTTTGAGCATAACTACAGGGCTGGACAAAGCAATCACAGCCACATTAACATCCTCTCAGTGTCACCAGACCTAACACATCTTCCCCCAAAAGGCACCGGTGGGAATAAGGCATAAATATCAAATGGAGCTCATGGAGAATGAAAGCAAGAGGAAATATTATTATGAGAGTAATATTGCTGGCAAAAATATGCAATAATGGGATTAAGGATGTATTAGCAAACAATCAATGTATCTGGTAGCATATGTCAGTAAGACATCAGTGAATAACAAATTATTATCTTAAGTAGCACTAAGACACTCCATAGCATGGCAAATGGAAAATACTTTTTATCATGTGACATCAAGCATATGGTACATCACTGACTGGTGAATGACAAACTTTGAAAGGTTATTATTACCCTAATGAGAAAAACCTGACATAAAGGAATTAATTAGCTTTTAATGTATTTAATATTATGAAACAGCACTGGCTCCAGATGGCAGTTTCTAAGGTATGCAAGGGGGAGGAGGGGGCAGTCTTCTATTTTTTTATGTATCTTGGTGCTTCATTCCAGGATGGTAAAACAGAAGTTACACAGTTCTTCCAATTCTTATTTGCTATGAGAAAAAAATTGCAATAGAACCATTAGATTAAGGATTTCATCTTGATGTGGTATTAGAAAATTTTTAAAGACATGTTGCTCATTCAATAAAAATTGTGTGTGGTTCTTTTTCTTCAGCAGCAACTCATGATACTGCATAAATGTGACTTTCCAAGCCTTCAGCCAATTTCAGAGAGGACAAACTCAGTCACAGCTCTTTATCACACAGAGCACAGCCACAGCTGACTCTCACGACATCTCCAGGTACATCATTCTGAGTTTAAAACACAATTGGGCTAACCAAAACCTTTCCTAATGCATCTGGAAAGGAGTGCAGGCAGAGCAGACTGGATTAGCTGGCTGAGCTAACCCTCCAACAAAGGATACAGACTAACACAGCGTTATTAGAAAAGAGTGTGGCCCTAAAAACCACTATATGACTAAATGTATAACAACCAGCCTTCCAGCAGGAAAATGGGACTGGTCACCCTGTAGATGGATGGGGACAAAGGGCATATGAGGACAAATTAAACTATCCAGTAGTGCAAGTGCATCAAAGTCAGCACTTTCTGTAGCACTAACTACAAAGATGCACTCACACAATCACAAAGAAAAACCACTCCTAATTCCTTTCTCTATACAAGACTGCAGCCTCAGAATCAATTATGTTTTTACAGCAAACAGCAAGCAAAGTTCTGGAATTTCTTTATATCCTTGGGAGGTGGAAGGTCAGGCACAAGGTTTCATAACTGCCACTTCCCTGGAACCTCATTTTGCCATCACAAAGTGCTCAGCTTTGCCTCAGTTCCATTTCTGACTCAAATACCTCATGGCAGGTTTATGGTATTAATTTCCTTTTCTACTGCACTCCTTATAAATGTTTTCTTTATGGCATAAATCACATTCTTAGCACTAGATAAGTAAAGACTCACATAGATCACTTTGCTGGATTTTATATCACAGGTATTCTGTAACAGATTAGTGTCCTCTATTGACTGGTCACAGTGACAGGTCTGAAGGACCTGGGCCATTCCTAATGGCCAGAGAAATGAAATGGGGAGGAAAGGTAAAGAACTTTAATTCGAATTTTTTCTTAGGACAACCACTAATATGGTCACAGGGATTTCTAAGGGATATTGCTGTTTTTTCAAAAGGAAGTTAATCCAGCTGGTAGTATTTGTTTTCTTTGGGTTTTAGCAATGTACTTTCAGACACATAGATAAGCCTAAGGTCTATTTGTTTTCCAGAATGACTTTATCTCATGGGCTCTTAAATAAGAGGTACTAGTTTCATGGATGTGGGGAAAAAAATTCTTCAGGGTCTGAAATCAGTCCACACTACCTCCAGCTTTCTGCAGCCTGCACTACAACCCAGGCTGTTGATTCAAGGCCCCTGAAATTAAACAGCACCATCACTCACCCTTGGCATCAGCATCCACACGCACATAAATCCAGCCTCTGCAGGAATCCCTAGGCAGCTGTGCCAGGGAAGGTCAGGTGCACTGACAGAGCCACGAATCCCATCCACCCCTATGACATATAGCACCCAGCAGGAGGGGGAGACCCCTGGACACAAGGTGGGAGTCAGGACCATAAGTCCAAATATGCAACTAGATCAGCAGCTGGACACCTGCTATTTCCAGGACACCTATGCTTGGAGCCTGCTCAATGCCCTCCCTGGCTGACTCTGTTCTTCAAATCCTCAGCCTAGGTACACTGGCACAGGCACTGGAGTCTGACACACAGCACACCACACAGCCAGCTCAGAGCACAGCTTTAACCCCAAATCTTTCATTTCTAATAATTTCTACTGAGGTAAAAGCCTGTGACTTATGGATGAAAACCATGGCACTTGATAATGAAACACATGTAACCCAAGGCTGTGGCTGTACTAATGAGGGTAAGTTTACTGCCCCTGCATGGGGCAGAGCCAGTCCCCTCTCACTGACCTTGGAGCACCACTTGGAGCCAACCAGGAAATCATGATTAGGTGGAAAGAATTTGTTTAGCCTGTTCTTTCAAATCCCTGACAACGCTGAGGAAGAGACAGCGTTCTGTAAAGAATAGCATTTAGTGCTTCAGCTGCAAATTATTGTGCTCTTTCTCCTTTGTATTTCTTCTTTTTCCTTTGTTCCTCCCAATTTTTTTCCTTTCCTTTTTTCCTCCTCTGCAAATTCTAACAGGTTTTTGAGACGGGGACCGGAGTGTCCACTGGTGACCTCCTCAAACAAAGACTGTCAGGCAGCTCCCAGAAGAGCAGGATGCTGGCTCAGTCCATGTTCCCCTGCCAGCACAGCCAGCAAACAGCTCTGCTTTCATCACTGCCTCAGTGCTGCTCTTTGAACAGCTTATTAGGAATTCCATGACCCATACGAAGACATACATGATCTCCATGACCTTTTTACTTTTTCCTGAGACATAAATCGTGCAGCTTGAATCTTCATCTAGGCCTAACTTTCCCATGTGGCCAAGGAAGCTCCATTTATTCAGGCTTTCAGAGGCTAAAGCAGGCGTAGCAGCCTCAGGCTAGGAAATGAAAGGAGCATTAGAAAAATATGAAAATAAAATGTTCCATTAAAAAAATAATTCCATTACAACTCAAACCTATTCCCTGTTCCAAATTGGGCCTAAGATGATAATGTTTGCTTTGCATACTGCTCTGCTGAACTGAAAACTTTTATTAATGATGTGCTGCTGTTTCTTAAAATTATCTTAACAGATGGATTTATAAATCTTTAGTAGCCAAATTCTAATAATGAAGCCATTTAATATATACCTCAACTTCTGACAGCTTAATACTTGCTTTGAAAGCAGCAGTCCCCGAGCTAATATGTTTATATCCCAACCATAAGTTGCATGTATGTGCTCCCTCATTACTGTGCATTCCATTGTCCTCACAGCTCAAGCCATCCCACAGGTTTGTGTTCTTTACTCCCTCTTGTAAATCAATGCTTAAATTCCAAAGGAATTTTTAATGATCATCAAGATCCAAAAATCCTCTGATTCTTTGAAACAAGTGTGGAGTTCCTGAGATGTGAGTTCCATTTCCATGTCAATGGAACTACACATACCTCTCCATGCACACACGCACACACAAGCTATCGGATATCCCACATTTATCCTTCATGGGAACAAACCTGAATAAATGAAACGAACTTCTAAACAATTATTTATTCTAACTGGATAGTCTCAAACTATTTATAGCCTGTTCTGTTCCAAAAGAGCTTTTACTCATGTATTGCCAAGGACACCAGCAGAAAATGGCAAGCTAGTGGAGAACAGAGCAGTTCAGAGCAGATTAGCTTTACCAAAGTATTTTTCATTATGGAAATATAAAACAACCAGTATATTAAACTGTTAACAGCTTCAGAACAGAGAGAAAGGACTGAAATCTACTTTCTGTCTCAAACCTCCAATTCTCATTTATTTCAGGGACTACAGAGCTGCAGCCAAGCAGCACTGAGAGCCCAACAGACAGAATAAATCAGGAGAGAAAACAAACCCATTTCTGGACACATTCATCTCCTTCAAAGGGTCTCTCACCTGAGCTACCTCACAGCTCTATAAGCTAGGGGTCTCCCACGGAGATAGAAGCAGTGCAGTCCCATTGGGCCATGGCATGGGAAAAATTTAGGGAATGGGAATTCAGCTAATTAAGAATTTAGCTGAATGGGGAAAGAGCCAGTTAGAGACTAAGGCTGATTTCATGAAAGTAATCAGGTGGCTTTGGGTGCTGTGTTTAGGGAGCATCATGAACTTTATGAACCAAGGCCTGTGCAGGCAGTGTCCTTTCTGTGCCAACTGTGGCAGTCAAAGAAAGAAAAATGGGAAACCTCCCCAAAAACAACCAACCAGACTTGTCTTAAGCATACAAACACATCCAGCTTCTTCTACTGGGATATGCTTTGCCTATTCTGAACATTCTCTCTTTGCCAAGATCTGCAGATCAGCACCACCCACTGCCATGAGAACATGGGCAATCTGTCAGTCTCAGTATTGTCCAACACCAACATCCTTCTTAAGTAACTTTTGCATTTATTCACCTGAATTACTGACATAGGTCCCTTTTTGTTTGGAGATGAGGGTACAGAACAGATTCTCCAAACCTTCAGAGGACATACAGATTGAGGCATCACATGCAAATAAGCTCCCCAGAAAATATCAAGTGTGTGATTTCTATCAGCTAACTTGCCAAATTTGCAGGTACTTTGTGAGCTCACGAGCAATTGCACTCAGAATTCAAGTCTGGAACATAAGAGCCAGTGGATGAAAAATCCTAAAAATTCTAAAAAAAAAAATAAAAAAAAAATTTTAAAAACTGGTCTACAATGATCACTTTCATTTCACCTTGTGTTTCTGCTCCTCACTTTTATGAATAGTTTTATTTCCATTTAAAACGACTCTAAGTGTGTAAAATTAAAAAGCTGTGTGGGAGTGCCACTTAGCAGTTACATACTTAATCATTACCAAAGTTTGATGTCATAATTAGATTTGTAAGTCTCAACACACATTTGCAGCACTAAACTTTTGCTCCTCTCATCTGCCAGGAAAACCTTGGCTCTTGAACCTGGAGAACGACAGCAGGAGGACAATTATAAGTAGAGACTGGCATGAATAAAAATGCTCAAAAATGTAAAGGTAGAAGTCTTGATTTTTTTTTCCTTCTTGTTCCTGTGTTGCAAAGCAATTTCACTCCACCGAAGGGCTGAATGGACATGCAAATATTGGAAAGCAGCAGCTCTTGCACCAGTCAGACATGGTTCCATTCCAAATCTTAACTGCTTTGATTTATTTTCAGTTGAAAGTAATAGATTGTCAGGACATGTTTCACTGCCCCATGTGCTGTCAGTGGGGTATTGACATGGATGGCCACACAATTCTCCCCATCCCATTGGGTACAAAGTGAAAGAGGCAAATTTACATTAGATATTAGGAAGAAGTTTTCCCTGTGAGGGTGGTGAGACACTGGCACAGGTTGCCCAGGGAGGCTGTGGCTGCCCCAACCCTGGCAGTGTTCACAGCCAGGTTGGCTAAAGCCTTGAGCAGCCTGCTCTGGTGGGAGGTGTCCCTGCCCAGGGCAGGAGGTCAGAACTAGATGATCTCTAAGGTATATTCCAACCCCTAAAATTCTTTGATTCTATGATCCCCAGGGATGGCCACATGGGAATAGGGACATGGAAACTTCCAAAGCTGAATCAATACACATGTTCCAGCTACATTTAGCGCTGCTTCAAAGCTACAGAGGTTTCTCATTGTATTCAAGACCTGCAACAGCTTTCAGTCTTGCCCTAGTCAGAATATAAAGATAACTGTTGCCATAAAGAGCAATTTCAGAGATACACACACAGAGGATATACAAAACACATATCAAGAATCAGAAACTATGCAAGAAAAGCCAAATGAATTCAGAGCTTCTACTCATAGGAATATTGATGCAGTAATTGATAATGGGGGTTTGTGGTTTACAATAATTACTTTGGTTTTTAACCCCCCCCCAAGTAAAATGTTCCATAAAAGGCACATTTTCTTTAATATATTCCTCCAGCTTCATGATTACCTAACAAGACATAGCACTATTGATCCCATATGCTTGGTTGAGTTGTAGATTATGATGTACAGAAGAAAAATTCTGCTTCAGAGACATTTTGCTATAGCCTGGAAAACATTTCACAAGCCAAACATATTGATTCAACGGGGTAATACATGAGAAATTGGGACTTTTTTTGTTTGTTTTCTTATTTCAAGAGCCAATATCCCAGAATCTAAAATTGTACAGGTCAGGTAAAAATACCTTATTTTAAGGACTTCAGCCCTTTGTTATCCATTTTTAATACTCCAAAATGATAACAATATAAAAATAGAAGAAGGAATTAATATTCACTTAAACAAAACCCCCTTAAAATTGCACCCAAACAACAGCAAATTCCACACATTTCCTTCCATATTTACCTCACAACCTTCTCCAGGAATTCTTTGGATTTGGGAATTGTGTAGAAACCATTTTCCCAGAAGTCATTATGTTACTTGAAACACAAGATCTCCCCTGACCACTGCTAGGGACAATAACTCTTTCACTGCTAAGCTACACATTTCATCCTATGTTTACGTTTCAAAACTTCTCTTAGCTTAATATTTTCCAATATGAGAAAACCTATATATATTTCATTTACCTTCTCAAGAACAAGAACATATATTGTTGAAACACTAAAAACTGCATTTCATTTCAGATTCATTACTTCCTGAGATACTCCTAAACATCAGAATATAAATAAGATCATATAAATAAAAGAAAATGGCTGAAGTAACTTGATTTTAGCTCCTGAAGCATTCAAACATTTTAAAAAATACATCACTTTCATAATCCACACCAAAGTTCAGTGATGAGGAGATAATTAGGAGCCTATGCAAATCACTCCAAGTTTGATACACAAGCATCAGCTCAGGCATAGCTGAAGGGCTGATTCGCTTACGTGGCAAACAAAACTCATCTGCTATTTAGAGGATGATCAAGTTATGGATATTGCTGAATGAAGCAAGAGATTGCACAGTGAACCCAGTAAACCTTGAATCAGATTCTTAAATCAGATTCCCAGTGTAGCCCTGAAGTGTCAATCAGCAGTGCTCTTCATGACAAATCAATAGGGATGGCAAGCACGGGAGACATGAATATGGATTAAATGCTCTGAGTGCTTCTCCTTCTCTGCACTCACCTCTGGGTATGGTGGGGTTTTAACCAAAAATAACCCCCATCCCCTAAAATCTCTAAGCTGCTTTTGCAAGTGAGCTTTGTCTCCATTCTAATCATTCAACTCTGTGCTAATATAAAATATAAATTAAGAGAGATTTAAGCTTTAAGCATTTAAGGCATTACAGTTAGAGTCAGAACAAAAGAATCTGTTCTCTAACAACTTTTAGTAGCAAATATTTGTAATGTAATACTGTCTCATTTACCAATATGTACTACTCAGTGTCCTAGACAACCTCTGTGATGTCTTCATTGGGTTCTCAAACCTCACAACAAAGTCACTCTGCTTTTAAGCATTCATTTTAACCTTCTGATCTGTAATTTATGCTCTACTACTGTCTCATCTTTTCCTGGAAATTGAACAAGAGCCTTACATTGCAGCTTCCACTTTCTTTCGGACTATGAAAATGAAGGTTCTGCTATTGGACAAGCCTCTGGCAAAACTCAGGAGACATTCAAGCTGTGCTCAGAGGAGAAGTATCATGAATTAAGCTGTACTGTAGAAGGAAGAGGTAGTTACACAAATTCCTTTCATCTGTTAATTAGAAAAGATATGTCTGATGATGAATTGGAGCAGTTGTATACTCATTAGGAGCCAGCAGTGAACTGACAGCACAATGGAAATCAACCGCACTGTTTCAGTTAGGTCAGAAATTTCCCTCAAACCTTTGCATCCTTCACAAATTCTAAATAAACCAGATCTGCTTGTAGAAAATCTGAAGGAAACCAGTTTCTAAAATCTGCTGTTACCAACAGGGCACTGAAGAAACAAGAAGGTACATTGAGCCAGGACTACTCTGAGTACCCACCCAGAAGCATTGAGAGCCTCATTGTATGGCTGAGCCAGTGGCAACAGCCCCCTGGGCAGGTATCCATCACTGCCCTGGGCTACAGCAGCAACCTCTATACATTATCTAGAGAGATCCTTGGGAGATCCAGCTCCCACAGTGCAGCTCCACTGCTTCCACCCACACAGACACGTTCCCTACAGCAGCTGAACCCTTTGCAGGGAACAGTAGGAGCTATGCACAGCCAGGAGCCCATGTAGTGCTTAACTACTTCATGACTCCTTTGCTGTCCTTATACAGAGGCCCTAATGAAAACTTCCCACACTTAAAAAATAGCAGAATTTATTCAGGGATGTTTCTCCTTCCAAATTAGTACTCATTTAATGATGTTTTATGATCTTACATTTTGCAGAGCAAAATGAAATGATTTTCAGTATAAAGTATCTCTGAAAGGTGAGGAAAATGTATTTTCTTACAGGTGATAACAAATCTCAAAGTGATTCTGTGAATTACTGCGTAAGCTTTCTGTCTTTGAAACACCACTTTTCTGAGCTCCATATGCCCTTCTCAACATTTGTCACAAAGTAAGTGTACACATTTCACATACACATATTCAAATATAGTCCCAGAAAACTTATTTGTGTGTTCAAAAGCACATGCTGATTAATGTCAATGAGCCTCAGCCTGAGCAAACTCAACATCTCTTTGCTCTTGGTGTGTCAGACTTGCTCCTGTGCCAATTCCTTCCCATTTTGCCAGGAGCATGGAGTTGTTCTGCAAAGAAACATTTCCCAAAATGTTCTTCCTTTAATTCGAAGATGAAAAGCTTCTTTCAGGAATATAAGCTCAGAATATATTAAAAATGTCACATTGAATCTTAGAGCAATAGCTTTAGCTATCAGTGGTTTGCTGCATGTTGGATATTCCTGAGGAGGTCTGAAGCACTTGGAGGACATTAGGATAGCAGTCTACAAATGGGACTGTGTCAGGAATGCTGAAGGGTTAATCTACATGAAATGCCAGGTGATGATAGCCCTCAACTGAAGACAGCATATGGAACCTGATTTCTTAGGATTGCAGTATTTCCCAAGCACTTTAAATGCAGCTGGAACTATAGCAATTTGGTAATTTCCTTAAATTCAGGGACAGCTGCTTACAGCCCTGTTCCTAAGCTTATAGCTCGTGGCATGGAGCTGTTGGATTTGACCATAGTAAGATGTTTCATAATCTTTGTTAACTCTTCCCTGTCCGTTGAACTCCTTTCTTTGTCTAATAATGTCTTGCAAGAGCTGAGTTTCATAGCATGTTAAGGGGTTGGAATGGACCTTAGAGATCATCCAGTGTCAACCCCCTGCCCTGGGCAGGGACACCTCCCACCAGAGCAGGTTGCTCAAGGCTTTAGCCAACCTGGCTGTGAACACTGCCAGAGTTGGGGCAGCCACAGCCTCCCTGGGCAACCTGTGCCAGTGTCTCACCACCCTCACAGGGAAAACTTTTTCCTAATATCTCACCTAAATTTCCTTTCCTTCTTTCATCCACATTACTCTTGTCCCATTCAGAGTCCCTCTCCAGCTGCCTTATAACCTCTCCAGATACTGCAAAGTTGCTGTGAGGTCCCCATGCAACCTTCTCTTCTCCAGGCAAGGAAGAGAAGAGTAATGCTGTTATACAGTATTTCCTCTCATCCTGTTCAATTGCCAACAGTCAAACCACATGATTTGCCATAAATTGAACTAGTCATTACTCTTGTCCCATTCAGAGTCCCTCTCCAGCTGCCTTATAACCTCTCCAGATACTGCAAAGTTGCTGTGAGGTCCCCATGCAACCTTCTCTTCTCCAGGCAAGGAAGAGAAGAGTAATGCTGTTATACAGTATTTCCTCTCATCCTGTTCAATTGCCAACAGTCAAACCACATGATTTGCCATAAATTGAACTAGTCAAATTGTTCCTTGACAATGCCATTGCTCCAGAAAATAAATGAAAATGTTTAAGACAGCATAGGCAAGGATATTTTGGAGGAAGGAAAAGCCTGTTGGTCTCATGGTTAAATGAGAGGTATCTGAATTTCTCTGTTCGGTGCAGGTGCAGAAAAAGGGACATGTGGGTTAAGTGATCACTCAGCACCCAAAATGCTCCTGTTGCAGCTGCAGCAGGAGGTTCTTTGCCCCAGCAGTCATGGGGCCTTGGCCACTGCATATAGCCCCATGGATCCCTGAATGGAAAAGGGCAGAAACACACATTGTTCCTTTGTAAGGAAGTGTAGTGACAGGACAAGGAGTAATGGAGATAAATTGAAAGTGGAAAATTGAAATTAGATATTAGGAAGAAGGTTTCCCTGTGAGGGTGGTGAGACACTGGCACAGGTTGCCCAGGGAGGCTGTGGCTGCCCCAGCCCTGGCAGTGTTCACAGCCAGGTTGGATGAAGCCTTGATCAACCTGCTCTGGTGGGAGGTGTCCCTGCCCAGGGCAGGGGTTGGGACTAGATGATTTCTAAGCTTCATTCCACCCCCTTAACATACTAAAATATGATACATTGGACACCAAAGAACTTAACATTTCGGGAATTGCCACATCTGTCTCCTATACACCCTCTTGCTACAGTAGAAGAAAATGAGTAGCAGAGGTATATGGATATTGGAACAATTAAATGCATTCCCTAATAGGCAGAAACATATTTTCCCTGTACCATGTTTTAGAACTGATTGTTCAGTGCCACCAATTGCTCTGTGAGAAGGCAATCCCTGCGTGAATTACGCGTGGGGATAACCATGACATGAGTCATGCAGAGATGCACATAAAAGATGAACAAAGTCCCCATTATTTAAAAAGAAAGGCTCCCAAACCCACAAATCACTGTCAGCTAGAAAAGGCTTCAAGAATGGTTCTGGATCCACCACATAAACTTCTTTTAATTCTACCTGCAACTTGTCATAATTTTGTGTGTTATGTATCTGAAATCGATGTACCTGCCATAATGCATTAAGAGTTACATCCTCAGAGGGAACATCACAGCACTAAACACTACATCACCCAATTCTTCAGTGAATCCACAGCAGCTGAGTAGATGGCCAGGCTGCTCCACAAACAACAACGAGACAGGCAGCCAAGAAGGAAAGTTACAGAAGCCATTCATTATATCTCTGCAGACACAGTAAATCTTAAGGAAATAAATGCATCCTAAGCTATGCTCTCCAATGACTTCAAGGCTATTTCAGAGGGGTTTTTTAAGATGCTGAAGGCATCACACAAGAACGGAGAAAAGCCTCTCCTCCCCACCTTCTGGGGGACCAACGCAGTAAGCACAATCTGAGAAAGTTTCCTAGACCACATAATCATGGGGATGCTCATTTTGTGGTTCTGAATGGGACCTAGGCACTTATGTTTCACTTTGTCAACACTTTGGAAGTGCTGGGTATGAACAGCAGCAAAGCTTTTACACCTAGATGACTTCCTTGGCAGAAAACACAGACTCCTCCAGAAAGGAACTGAAAGGATACACAAGGGAAGGAGTTGCTCATGGTTTGTAATTGGGCCTTAGAAACCTAAAAGAGAAGCTGTGCTGTACAACCATGAAAGCTTCAAAAAGAACTGAGCAAATTAAGCTAAGCTAATCTCCATGCTGGGTCAACTAGACTATGACCAATATCTAAGTTAGCCAATTTCAAGCTGACTCAGAAATCTCTGTTCTGCTGTAACTGCACTGTAAACAGCCCCAAAGGTCCCTTGTTCTTGTAGCCTCAAACATGGAACACAAGCAATAAAATTTCTAGGTAAACTAGGAGCAGGAGTATAGCTAAATCCTATTTTATAGAGTTTAAATTCGTCCTTACAAGTTGCTCCTTTAAAACATCTGTAGACCTTCCAAAAGAGTTATCTTGAATTTGAGCAGTCTAAGCAATACTTTGAGAATCCATTGTATAGGCTGTATCAGCAGTTATGTTTAGAAACATCAAGGAATACTAAATTATTGATTCTGAATTAATTTAACTCAAGGAATACGTGGTATTTAGCTAGATTTTTTTCTCTTCATTTACTTTCAAAGATGGGCTTAAAAGGGACTGAGATGCAAAGGTGGAGAAAACAATTCAGTTGTGCACTTATTAACAACAATTTTTTGGAAAACCCAGCATGTTAGAAAGTATTTTTCACAATAATATTCACTGCAATAGTTACAATATGAACTGTAGCATCTAGTTTGTTTGCAGAAGCTGAAGACACCTGAAAGTTTTCAAGCCCTTGGCCTAAATGTGACAAGTATTGCAACATTTCGTGCTTCTTGTTCAAGGAAATCTCCCTGGAAAATAAACAGCAGAGCAGATAAGCTATTAAGCTGAGCCCCTGATGCTGCTGGCTCTTTCATCAGGTCTTAGATCTGTTAACCTTTCATAAATGTCAGTCTGAAAAGCAGAAGTTTCAACTCCATCCCAGTGCCAAATATTCCCAGGCTCACTCTGCTAGACCTCAGGCTTCAAGCACAGCTGCATTTCTGCTACAAGGAATGGAGACCTGCAGGAAGAGTAAGTGCCATTATGCCATAGTGTTGTTTCCCACCTTTAGGCTGCAAGTTGCTTTGCTTTTGCAAGTGGATTATCAAAGTTACTGAAATTGCATGAGAAACAGAGTTTTCACTCAATGACAAAAGGAAAAATTCCCACTAAGGAACAACAAAATTTTCTATTAAATCACTGTTGTCATCTACTCTCTCCCAAATTTTTCTTAGCGATTTTCATATAACTTAAATTTAATAAAACCCCTATAAAATGAAAAATTTGGACATGCATTATGATGGTCGTACTACAGTTACCATTTTATTACTAGTCTAATTTATAAGTTGAAATGCAGTGTGTGTCTATGAACTTATTCATTATTTGCTACAGCAAAGAGATGGTTTTAATAAAGGTTAGTTCCCAACAATTGGTAGTTACCTGCTCTCAGAATTAGTCTTACCCACCAATAAGAATTTTTCAGTGTTTATAGACTACAGTAAAACAAAGATTATTTACAATTAAGCTTCTATCCTTTCCATCCCTTCAGCAATAAAGGCAAATTTGTCTTCAACAAAGCTCTCAGGCACATGGTGGGAGTTGTCCTGTGCAGGGCCAGAGCTGAACTTGGACAGATCCCTGTGAATCCCTTCCAACTCAGGATACTTTATGA
>NW_008672914.1:0-5822 GCF_000695815.1 Acanthisitta chloris
TAGAGAGGAACCCATCCAAGGAGTGGCTGAGGTCACTTAGCTTGTTCAGCCCAGAGAAGAGGAGACGGAGGGGAAACCTCATAGCAGCCAACAACTTCCTCACAAGGGAAAGTGGAGGGACATGCACCAATTTCTTCTCTCCGGTGACCTGAGAGAACAGCATGAAGCTGTGCCAGGGAAGGTTCATGTTAGATACTAGAAATAGGGGTGGTTGGGCACTGGGGTGATTGGGCACTGGAACAGGCTACTCAAGGAACTGGTCACAACAGCAAGCTTGACAGAGTCCAAGAAGCATGTGGACAATGCTCTCAGGCACATGGTATGATTCTTGAGGTTGTCCTGTGCAGATCGAGTCGTTGGACTCCATGGTCCTTGTGGGTTCCTTCCAACTCAGGATATTCTAGGATCCATTTAGAACTTCAGGACTCATAGATGATTCATATATCTAATCTAACCCCACCGTTTGTCAGGGTGAAGCCACTACATGCCTGTGTAAAAACTCCCTCTCCACCTTTCTTATATGTCCCGTTTAGGTACTGGAGAGCTGCTCTAAGTTCTGCCCACAGTCTTCAGTTCTCAAGGCTGTGAAGAACCTCAATTCTCTCAACCTTTCCTCAGAGAAGAAGTATTCCCTTCTAGTATTTTTGTGACCCTCCTCTAGACTTGTTGTAGAAGAGGTCTATGTCAACCAACGTGATGCTTACTGCTGACGCTGGGGGCTTTTTTTCAGAAGAGGAAGAAGAATCTGGTGACTGCAGGAGTAGCCTGCTTAGTCAATGCAGTATCTGTTGAGGATACATTCAGACCCACAGTCTTCTGAGAACTCAATTGAGGGACCAGGGACCACTGCCCTACAGTGTGTAATTTTGATTTTAGTTGGGAAAGGAATTTTCAGAACTGGAAATGTGTGTCATTCAAAGTAGTTGCATTTTAGGAACTTCCCATCAGAGTGCATCTGCAGAGGTGATGCATTGGGCAATAAAAGCCATCAATGACAAGACTTTCCACTGCTCTTAAGAAAATCTGAATAAGTCTATCTCCTTTTGAAGCCCCAACCACAGTACATCTTCAAAGAGCTAATAGCATTGCTGCTCTTTATTTCTATCTCACATCCAATGACATGTTTCCCAGCAGACCAGCAGTATCTTTCTTGGCCAGTGCCGCGATTGAGAGACTGGACGCAGCTTGATGCAAGCAAGATGTCGGTTTATTAGGCTGTCGTGTACAAACTTATACTCATTTCTGCTAAGTATGTCTTATACTGATTGGCTACAAAAGACAAAGCGGGTACATTGGACACATATTCATTGGTTAGTACAGGAAAATAGCTTATGGTTTAACATCTTTTTTCTTTAGCAATAACTCTTCTTACAAAAACAGTTAGTTCCTTCGTTATCTCGCTTGCTCATTCCTTCTGCACCAGCAACTTGACCTTGTGGCCTTTGCCTAAGCAACACAGACACATCCTTATCTTGTCTTTCCCAAGGTTTGCGGCTTACAAGCTCCAGCACATCCCTGTCCACCAGCTGGGCCACGCTAGGGGCCCTGCTGAGGGGAGCCAGCTCTGGACGCACAGGCCAGTGCAGCTGGCCAGACATCCCTCCTAATGGAGTAGCGCAAAAGAAATTCTAGGGTTAGGTATAGCTGTGAGGTTAGGATATAACCATGTATTTTGGAGATGGAGAACTTAATGGAGTCAATTGACAGTAGTGCACATTCAAGTAATGCAAAAGGTAAATCAAAGGCTTCTATAGTTTTTTTACCGGGGGTATATAAACATATGCACACTTACGTAAGTGAATCACTGATATTTGGTTTGCTGGGATTTTGTTTCTTTTCATTTTTCTCTTGCAGTTTTACACTTGATTTCCAATTGTATTGACCAAGCAAGCAAGACATGCAGCAGCAGTGTGAGGACTGTAGCTGTGGCGATGGATCTGTAAGTGTAGGTTCTGATTACAGTAGAACCTTGTCCTGCAGTCTCAGAGGGTTATTTCTTTGCCTTTCCTAGATCCTAAACACTGCTTTTTGGAGTATCTTGCCCAGCACACTTTTTAACTGAAATCTGAATCTCTTCAAAACAGAGGTTAAAAATAATTAATCACAGCATAAAAAAAAGAATCTATCCAGTGGAAAGAGTAAAATGACATGATATCTTCTGACTGGCTCACACCCACCACTGCTCACATAGTAATGAACTACATTAATAAATGTAGCTTATGTTTATATGTAAATGAACATAGTAAATAAAGCTTGTAAACAAAGTACACAGAGTCAATCCTTGCAATAAAAAGACAAGAAACATACTCATCTGCACAAAATAGGTCTGTACAACTCACAACTAGTTGAGTCTATAAACTCCCTTTCATCTCTCCTATATACCTTGCCAGAGTAGACAAGACTACATCTTGAGAACCCAAGCATCAATTAAAAAAAACCCAAACAAAACCCAACCAAACAAGAACTCTACCCTACCTGTAGATTGCATTCCATAAACAAAACACAGGGCTTTTGAATTCTACACTGCTTTTCTTCTGACACATAAGACAAGAACAGTCCACTGCAGGACCTTAGGGTCCAGCCCCCTCTGCCGGCACAAGGATCTCCATAGGGAAAGCAGAAGACCTGGGGTACCATCTCCCACAGGCACGCTCCAGCAAGACACAATGCTGCTCTCCGGTGTTTCCTAGTAGGGTAACTAGCCTGACCACTGCTCCCCAGAGCTAACCCCAGGGCTGCAAGCCAAGGATGCCAACCCCATAGTGCTCCCCACACAGGGCTGCATACATGCCAAGTGACCTGGGTCTTGCAGCTGTATCACTGAGAGAGCCACAGCACCACAGGCTCCCTAAGATATTACATGAGAAAGTGATGACTAACCATGCTGACTGGCTCACCTCTTCATGTCGGTAGCACAAACCACCACGGAAAGCTTTTAAAACATGCAGCAAGTTGCAGGGGACTGTGCTCACACTTGTCTGTGCAGGCTGGAGAGCTGTTTTCTTCCCCTCCTCCTGACTCTTTTCAGCTGCTTTCAGTGTAAATTCCCTCATATATCTCCAAGCAAAAGGAATTACAGTGGTGTTAAGAGGAATGGAGGAAGAACCTAGCATTATCAAGTAATTTCTTTTGTGTGAGGTGGACACTTGGAGACTTTAGGGCAGCCTTTGTAGGACCTTCACACTTGATTAATTCATATTTGCATGGCTTTGCTTCATTTGAATGGAGCTTGTTGTGATTTATTTCTAACATATTTTCAGAAATGTAGCCCTGACCTGCCTGCATGGACGGGAATTGCATTAAAATAGACTGTGGTCCGGTTATAGCATTTGTTTAGCATTCTTGTAGTAAACAAGGCTACATTGAGATGCTGAATAAATCCCCTTTTTGTTAGTTGCGTGTTTGGTATGTATGTAGAGCCTTCCCCCGTGCCTGTGTTGACAAATATCCCCTGTGCAGGTAGCTCGGTGTGCTAGCTACTCGTGCAAGCTGCAGGTTGTGCCCTGGGTGGCAGGAAGTGACTGGAGCGGGGATTGGGAGCCAACCTTATGTTTGACCTAGAGCATTGGGCCCTGGGGGGTGGGGTGAGATCTGTAGGAGCCAGTGAACAGAGAGAGACCCCAGACTAAACATCAGCACTGGGACGGGTGCACCAGCTCCAGTCGTTCTCGTTCCGCTGCACCAGGATTAAAAGTGCTCAAAGGGATCAGAGGTCTGGGAATACGCTACAGGAAGGAAACTGGTCTGACTGGGCGAGTGTGGGCTGGATAGAGAGTCAAGTGGAACACCTGTGGGGTCACTGGAGCTGCCAGTTGTGAACAGGCTTCAGTCTCAGCAGCACAGTCTCAGGTTCACCTGGAATCTTTGGAGCAGGGAGGAGCCAAAGAGTGGGTGTTAAAATTCCCTGAGCAGATTCAGTCTTAGTCCTAAGAGTGGGTCGGAGTCCCTCTGTTGGGACAACATTTTGTTCAGATTTGGTGACATTTGTGAATGGGAGGAAGGTTGAAGTCCCTCAGAAGGTACATGTAAAAAGTGGGGAAGTGGCTTTGACCATGGGGACTAATCAAAGAGAGTTTACATACATTCCATCACTACCAATGAACAAATATTTATACATGTGTAAATTATTATTAAAGGAGATAAAAGCAATTTAATTACAAAAAAACCCAACTTTTTTGTGACTTTAAAAACATCTTAGGGGAGGATAATAGGATGAATGTTGATCTCACAACTTTTCTAGTAGACAGCAAATGAAGCCCCTTCTGGAAAAAAAACCAGAAACACTAAAGGTGTGTCCTGAGAAAGAATTCATCCTAATCAAAAGTGACAAGCAAAAACATTAAATTCTCCTGCAAAATTGGAAATAAGATTCAATCAATCTTGAAAATTTTCCAGCAGTCCATGTGTAGGCTCTTTCTAATACGACTTGCAGCCATGGTTAATTGAGTTTGTGAAAACCAGATGCACTTAAAGTTGTTCTTCTTAACCTCTGACATTTGACTCTAGAAGAAATGCAGAGACCCAGGGACAATGATACAAAGAATAGCATTTTCTGCAGCTCCAAAATAGTATTTTTTCACTTGATTTTGGCTAACTTCATTTCTTATTTGCAGAAAGACCTTTAAGAAGAGGTCTAAGAGTTTCCAGGGAGTGATGTCAGTTTTCAGTTTTGCATGATTTCTGATTTGTTATGAGTTTTGGGATTTGTTTCAATTTGTCGTGGGGTTTTTTTGTGGGTTTCTTTTGGTTTTGTTTTTTTTTATTTGTGGGGGGGTTTCCCCCCAAACTTGTATTTCCATGTAGAATAACCTGACTTTATTAAAATAACTTCAGGGAGTCATTGTAACAGAAAATGTCAGCAACCTACACTCATAATATGCATTTAAAATAATGAGTAACTGCTTTTACTAAACTTTTAATCTTGTCATTGGAAGTTTTTAGATAGTTACCAAGAAAATTCATGCTAGCTATTCAATTTGAAACAATCTCACTTGGTAATGATAGAACATTATTGCCATCTGGCAGCTATTCAAGTGTCTGTGCAAAATGACTTGGAGGTCTAAGTGGGTTTTGTATCATAAGTGCTGCCAAACCTCATAGCAGTCTCAGCTCAGAAGCCAAAAACTAAGTGGAGTTGTGGAAATGGGAGGAGGAAATCAGGCATGTTACAGAGCAGAGGAGAAAAATAAGAGCTAAAAAGTGGCCTGTTTCAGCATGAGAACAAAAAGAAAATGTTTGCTACATTGAAAACACAATGTAAGTAATAACAATGCTTGAGAACAGTGTGTTTTAAGCTTTTCCCCTATTGTAAACCACATTTTAAATGAGATTATTTTATATGCCACTTCTGCTCTTATACACTGACTATTGTGTGCAGACCAATTGCTCATGAATTGGCACTTGAAAAACTGCTGTACAGCATCTGGTTACACAGACAAATAACACAGCATGGCATTTAACATTTTTGGTTTTGATGTCTTCAATGAGGTTTAGCAGCTGGAAATCCGGAGTGAGTCAGAACCACAAAATCAGCCAGCTCCCTGCAGAGCATCACCAATGTCCCACTAAAGTATAGATTTTGTGATCAGTGTGCTGGTTTGAAAGCAAACCGGTGAGAGACTCTGAGTCAGAAGTACAATTGAATATGAAACATAAACAAAACAACAACAAATATACCAGTACAAATTAACAACCCAAAAGAAAGAAGCCCCTGACAGTCAGCAAGTAACCCACACCTGTCAGTCAGGGCGTTGATAGTCAGATTGAATGGTGCTGCATTCCTCCTGCAGTGATGGGTCTGTCGGAGCAGTGGTCCCGCAGCT
>NW_008672914.1:6168-21516 GCF_000695815.1 Acanthisitta chloris
AGAAACCAAAGGACACCAAAGAAAGTTTAATAACTGTGTATTTTGAAATAGAGACTTGCAAGCTTGTGTGTGGCTTTGATAGAGAAATGAATAAAAAATAAAAGTTGCATTTAGATTTCACTGCTCCTGTGAATCAGATCATTTTGTCTAACCGAAGACATTTTACAGTAAAATTGCATGATCTATTTTATTCAGTAATTGCATCATATTTTCACTGATACAGGCTGAAATAGAATATTGCAATTCACTGGAATTATTTCTTTTCTAGGATGTTATGCAAATTAGTGCATCTTTCAAGCATCAGAAAATGCACCTGGTGAATGAAGGATTTAATCCCAAATTTGTATCTGAACCTATGTATGTCCTTCATGAATCTGCACATTCCAGAAACATTCCTTCATTATGGTGTTGGTGGATGAGGGAAGAGTGACTGACATCATCCAACTGGATTTGTGCAAAACATGACACCATTCCACAGAACATCCTTGTCTCTAAACTGGAAAGACATAGGCCTAAAGGATGGACCACCCACTGGATAAGGAATTGGCTGGATGATCATAGTCAAAGAGTTGCAGTCAACAGCTCAATGTCCAAGTAAAGACAAGTGGTGTTCCACATGGGCTGGTACTGGGATCAGCGCTGTTTAACAGAGGCACAGACAATGGAATCAAGTGCACCCTCACACCCTCAGCAAGCTTGCTGATGGCACCAAGCTGTGTGGTGTGGTTTACACACTGGGGGGAAGGGATGCCATCTGGAGGAACCTGGACAGGCTTGGGAGGTGGGCCTGTGTAAACCTCCTGAAGTTCAACGAGGCCAAGTGCAAGGTGCCTAAAGGATGGACCACCCACTGGATAAGGAATTGGCTGGATGATCATAGTCAAAGAGTTGCAGTCAACAGCTCAATGTCCAAGTAAAGACAAGTGGTGTTCCACATGGGCTGGTACTGGGATCAGCGCTGTTTAACAGAGGCACAGACAATGGAATCAAGTGCACCCTCACACCCTCAGCAAGCTTGCTGATGGCACCAAGCTGTGTGGTGTGGTTTACACACTGGGGGGAAGGGATGCCATCTGGAGGAACCTGGACAGGCTTGGGAGGTGGGCCTGTGTAAACCTCCTGAAGTTCAACGAGGCCAAGTGCAAGGTCCTGTGCCTGCATTGAGGAAATCCCAAGCACAAATACAGGCTGGTGGAGATTAGATTGAGACCAGCCCTTGGAGGTGTTGGTGGATGAGAAATTCAACATGAGCTAGCAGTGTGCACTTACAGTCCAGAAGGCCAACACTCACCCTGGTGTGAGGAAGGTGCAGCAGGAACAACCACCTCCCTGCAGGTGCAGGCCAAGTGCAAGGTCCTGTGCCTGCGTTGAGGAAATCCCAAGCACAAATACAGGCTGGTGGAGATTAGATTGAGACCAGCCCTTGGAGGTGTTGGTGGATGAGAAATTCAACATGAGCTAGCAGTGTGCACTTACAGTCCAGAAGGCCAACACTCACCCTGGTGTGAGGAAGGTGCAGCAGGAACAACCACCTCCCTGCAGGTTGAGGGAGGTGATTTTGTCCCTCCAGTCTGCCCTCATGAGATCCCACTCAGACTACAGCCTCCAGTTCTGGGGACCCCAACATAAGAAGGACATGGACCTGCTGGAATGAGTCCACAGGAGAACACAAAGATGATCCAATGGCTGGAGAACCTTTCCTATGACGACAGGCTGAGAGAGTTGCATTTGTACAACCTGAAACAGAAAAGGCTCCAGAAAGACCTTAGGGCAGCCTTCTAGCACCTAAAGAGGTGCCATAAGAGAGCTGAAGAGAGATGTGTATGTGTCAGCATGTAGTAATAGGTCAAATGGAAATGGCTTTAAATTGACAGAGGGTAGATAAGGAAGAAATTCTTTACTCAGAGGGTTATGAGGAACAGATTGCCCAGAGAAGTTGTGGGTGCCCCATCCCTGGAAGTATTCAGGGCCCAGTTGGATAAGGCCTTGAGCAACCTGTTCTAGTGGAAGGTGTCCCTGCTTGTGGCATGGGTTTGGAACCCGACAATCTGTAAGGTCCCTTCCAACCAAAACCATTCTATGATCCTGTGATATTTCTTTTACAAGAGAGATAAACAGGAACATGGTTTCTGAAAGACATTTATAAAACATGCAAATAAAGTTACAATAAAGAAAGTAAATTTCAAGTATACTCCTGTAATTATTTCAACAAAAGTCAGTGTGCAATATTTGTTACAAAAACATAAGAAAATCAAATTAGTCTTACAGTGATGGGATTTGCATCTTCATCAGACAGAGACATAATAGTTATCTGCATTGTGTAAGCTGCACTGCATCTTCTCATATTGCTTCCAGGGCTCACACATGCACATTTTTATTTTACATTTCTCAATGACCTGAATTATTTTTGTCTAAGCCACCAGTAACTTAAGCAAGTTGAATATTTTACTTCTTTAGATCATAATACTGATTGTGCTTTTAGAATGCATAAATGATTACATTAATAATGTCCTAGGAACTAATGAAATAAAAAATGGACAGTCAGAAACATAAGCTAAATATTTCCAAGCACCGTATGTAGACTGCAGTTCAATGTTGGTTAATTATATGATGTAATATTTAATTGCAATATTTTATGTGATGCTTACTATCAGATTTTTTTGTGGAAGATAGACATTCAATTTCAAAATGCAGTTGTAGCATATAGTGGTCATTATTTTTCACAAGTTACATGAGTACTAAATAAAGTATTTGTTAATATTCATCACTTCTGGCATGACCTCTTCCTTTGCTTACCACTTGTTGTAATGCTGAAATAGAGCTGTTATGAAAACAGGACAAAAATGACTGTAAGTTTGAGGTTTTGCTGGAAGTGGACACCTAGAACCTGTTACAAGGTGCTATAAAGTTTCACAGACAGAATCAGATCAGAGAATATAACACCTGTTGTATGTACTTTCCATCACCACACATATCTGATTACATTTAAAAATTAAACAACTCTGAACTTATGTGAGGGAAAACCTTTCTACTGTATATGCTACTGTGTATTTCCCTGAATTCACAGGATCTTTTGTCTGGATGAATAAAATAGGTATTATATTAAGATAATTCTTTTCTCATTTGGAGCCCATTTTACAGACTTGTGTAATTAGCTATTTCCCACACATGAGACTTACTTTCTCTTGGTTTTTGATATGAGCTATTACTACCACTGCTAATATTGCTACTACTGCCATAATGCATTGAAACATGGCAACTGGCCAAAACACTTGTGGTCTACTGTAGAAGCACAGAACAGAAACTAGTTGCACCCTACAAAAAAAAATGCTCATTATCTAGCATAAGAAACAACTGGCTATTGAACAAACTCAGTCATGATCATAGGGCCTGTAACCTTGACAATGCAATGTATCTCTCAAGAACTGCCACAGTGCCTCTGTCATTCCAAGTTACAAGAGGTATGTGTGACAAAACCTAACACAGCCACTGGAAATGGGCTGCTTGACATCTGGAAGCTGGTAAATGAAACAAGCGTACAGAACTGGACAACAACGATGTATCCAGCATACTGCGTTCACCTAGGGCACACTGACATCTCGAATGGGATACAAGGTTTCTGAGCTTGGACTGAGAGAAATAGTGCTCCATGGGGGAAAAAAAAAAAAAAAAAGGGAGTATTCCTAGTTCTTAGTCTTGAGATCTGTCCTAGGAACATGGACTAGGAAGAATAACAAGGGTTTGTAATCAGTTCTTGTTTATGAAACTAACAAAAAAGCTTCTAATATAACACTTTTGTAGATATAATAGTACACTTAAATAATAAATTTTGCACCTAATATAGCAGACTGCTTTTAATAAACCGTGCTGCACATTATATCAAATGAAACAAATTGACAACACAAGAATTCTTATTAACTGTAAGTCATATTTAGCTGTAATATTAAAAATAATTTGGCTTAATTTTCAACACACTGTAATCAAGGACCCTGAACAAGATACTTTTTTTGTAGAATATATTTTTAATGTAACTTCTCTAATGAAATACAGACGATCTTTCCAGTAACTGAGAGTGATTATGTAAACAGGTAAAGGAATAACACTTAGTGCAGGGAAAGTGATACTGAGAAAGGCTGGATGTCATGTGACACCAAGACATGATAGTGGAAGTATAAAATCAATGGGGACAAAGAATTTAGCAAGAATTATAAAAGACATAAGCTGTTACAAAGTTTCTACATTCATGTTAGCATATATCCTTAAAAGATACACATTAGTTGTGAGCTCTTCACAGCAAAGAGTCTTTTTATTCATAGATTCATAGAATCATAGAATTTTAAGGGTTGGAATGGACCTTACAGATCATTTAGTCCCAACCCCCCGCCATGGGCAGGGACACCTCCTTACTAGATCAGGTTGCTCAAGGCTTCATCCAGCCTGGCCTTAAACACTGCCGGGGACAGGGCAGCCACCACATCCATGGGCAACCTGTTCCAGTGTCTCACCACTCTTAGAGTAAAAAACTTTTTTGTCACATCCAACCTAGACTTTCACTCCTTCAGGTTAAACCCATTACCCCTTGTCCTCTCATTGCAGTTCCTAACAAAGAGTCTCTCTCCAGCTCCCTTGTAGGCCCCTTCAGATATTGAAAAGTTGCTGTGAGGTCTCCACACAGCCTCCTCTTCTCCAGGCTGAACAGCCCCAACTTCCTCAGCCTGTCCTCATGGGGGAAGTGCACCAGTTCTCTTATCAACTTAATGGCCTCCCCTGGACTTGCTCCAACAGTTCCATGTCCTTCTCATGTTGAGGACACCAGAACTGCACGCAGTATTCCAGGTGGGGTCTCATGAGAGCAGAGTAGAGGGGAAGAACCACCTCTTCTGACCTGCTGGCTACACTCCTTTTGATGCAGCCCAGGATACAATTGGCTTTCTGGGCTGCTAGTGCACACTGCCAGCTCGTGGTGAGCTTCTCATCCACTCTCATCCATTTATTCGGCTTCAAGGATCTTTCTAATGGTCACAGAACCCTTCAAAGCAGCCTTTAGTTTCATTTAAAATTTTTTATATGCCACTAAGCCATTTTTCTTTGAGTAGAATATCTGAAGTTGGAAGGAGCCCATAAGGATCACTGAGTCCAGCCAACTCCCTGCTCCCTGCAGGACTATCTAAACCACATGACAAAGAGGATCACCCAGATGCTTTTCTAATAATTTGCTGCAAGGTAAATAAAAATAATTAAACCAACCCATACTAATCTACAGAAAGAAATTACTACAGTAGTATTAGGAAATCACAAAAGTAGTTAGAAAGCTTGTTTCAGAAGGAATGTAGACACTACATGTACTCACATGCTGTGTGGGTAGGGACTTGACTTTAAGAGTGCTATCAGTATATTCAGTCGTTTCAGTCACCACAAGATGGTAGCATTTCTGAACATTACTGATGACTGCTTTCTTCTCTAGTGCTTCCATGCACAGAATTCTATAAAACAGCAGGAGTCTGATTTTCATCACAGAATGGTTGAGGTTGGAAGGCTCTGGATGTCTTCTAGTCCTCAACTCCAGCAGAACAGCTAGACCCAGCTGCCCAGATAGCTTTTGTGTATCTCCAAAGACGGAGGCTCAATACCACTCTGAGCAGCCTGCACCAGTGTTTGGCCGTCCTCAGGGTAAAAAACCCCAACATATCCCTGATGTTAAAACCTCTCCCTAATGTTTAGGAGGAACCTCCTGTGTCTCTGTACGTGCCCAACACGGCTCATCCTGTCACTGGGCGCTAGGTACTGGTACTAGGCTAGCTCCAGCTTGTTTAGACACTGCCTTCAGGTATTTGTACCTAGTGATGAGATTTCTCCTTGAGCCTTTTCTTCTCCCGACTAAACAGTCCCAGCTCACTCAACCTTTCCTCACAGGAGAGATGCTCCAGTCCCATAGAGATCTACATGCTGGCCTGAATTCTCTCCAGTACCCACAACTCTCTCCATGCACCCACAGCTGCACACAGCACTGCAGGTGTGGCATCAGCAGTGCTGAGAAGGGGGGAAGGAGCACGTCCCTTGACCTGCTGGCAACAGTCCTCATGCAGCCCAGGATATAATTATGATCCTATAATAAGCAGTATAATATTGGAGAACTCCCAGAATCCCAGAGAAAAGTCTGGTCATCTACCTGGCTTTATACTCACTGTGAAGATATGTTACACAACACTGTCTACCCATTACTCTCTGTTCTTCCTAACCCTTTTCCTCTCTATATTCAGTTCCTTCACAACATTCATTCTTCAGAAAAATTAAAAAAAAGAAGAGCAAAAGGCAATTCTATCCCCGACTGCACTACTAAAAGTCAGTAGCTTATTTACTTGCACATATTTACAGACAGCAAATTTTGTCCCACCTAGAAGTGTTTATCCTTAATGTTTTGTAAATACCCTAGAAAAGAGATTACATCCCTTTAGTTTCCAGTTCAGTTCAAAACTACAATTTAATCTCTGATTTAAGGAACAAAAGATATACTAATAAATTTCTGTTCATCAATGGTGTAGCTACCAGCACATTTTTTAAAATACCATTATCTTTTCTAGCTACCAGTACAAATGGAATACAAAATAGTCTTGATAAACTAGGGAAGCAATAGATGGAAAACATGTAAAGGACTAAATGCAAGAATGAATGAATTGTACCTACACAAAAAAAGGAAAACAACTAATCAGCAACTTTGTGAAGAGAAGGTTTCATCAGTTAGAGGGATCAAATCAAAAGACGTGCCTTCCAAAGCAAGTACACATGGACTAGGGCTGTTTATTCTCCAGCAGGCCACACAAAGCAAGGTCCAAACACTTGAGGTTACTCGGGGTACAAAACACAGTGATCTGCACAAATGTTAGCTCTTTCTGCAAGGCTAAGAGCTTCCAGGGAAGCTTAGTGCACAGAGCAAGGAATTCACCTATGTTCACATTCCTTTCATGCTACTTTCAAGCTGACCAAAGAGAACAAGGCAGCTGGGTATAGTGAAACACTTGCACACACTAACAGAAGCTCTTAGACTGCTGAGGAGGCTGTGAAATATATGTTGTGGAAAGTTTTTTTTTATTAAATTATGCTCAGATATGTTCTAAGCTTCTGGTCGGTGTATTCCCAATAACTTGTTACGAACTTATTTGAGCACATTATACTGTAATTCAAAAAGGCAGTCATCCAGTCATGATTAGCATTCACAGGAGAGCATGGATCTTCATACAGGCACAGAGATTGGTCACGTATGTTGTTCTCATAACCTGTATGTGTTACTGAAATAAATACCAGGTATACCTTATTTACCATTGAATTTCTTTTAAAGTGAAGATGTACTAGATGACTTCTAGTGGCCTCTCCCTGACCTATGCTTTGGAATTTTTACTCAAAAACCGGCCAGGACTAAAAGTAATCCCTTCTGCATGCATCAATAAGGTCCAGGTGACCTGCCAAGACTCAAGATCTATAAGGTTATTGTGGTAAGAATAGAAACAGATGGCAGAGTCAGGTATTTTTCCGTACACTTTCATCTGCTTCACAGTTCAAAGATTTCAGTTATCTCCCGGTGTTAATCTTTTGTTCATGTTTTTTTGTTTCTCCTTAGGTACTTTCCATGATGATATCAGACTTCAGCATTTTGTCTGGTTTTTTGCTTTTTTCCTTCTCATATTGGTAAACACCCAGTTCAAAACAGTATCAGTAACATCTCTTCATTTGTTATTTCAAATTCCTATATGGATGCCTTTGCTTTTGTTTTGGAGGAAAAATGCATTCAGTTTTGAAAATGATATTACCTAAGAAACTTGCTTTCATAAAATAATTCAATCAGGAACTGTACACTGACTTTAAAATAAAAGATAAGAGTTTAAACTCAGTGTTTAAACCAGAGTAAAATCACCATGATAAAAATTAATTTCAAATATTATAATAAGAATTTTTAGTACCAAAAAGCTTTTAAATACATAATTTATTCACCTAGGTCACGGATGGGTGTGAAACAAGTGACCTATTGAATAACAGGAGCCTTAAAGAAATTGAGGGACTGAAGTTTTCATATGCAGACCACAACGTTTCTGGCAATAGGAAGAAAAGTGCTAAAAAAGACAAAAATTTCCTTAACACATTAATGATTTCAAAGATAAATAGAGAGGGACTAATTTCTTTATTCAAAGCCTGGAATCATTTTAGCCTTTTTTTTTTTTTTTCTAATAGTGCTGCTTCTTTTTCTAAGACCTGAAGAAAGTAGAAGATACCTTGTGCCATGCAAGAACCACAAAGAAATCATCTCTTGAAAGAAGTTCAGAAGTTTATTAATATCTGAATACATGTGCTACAGCTGTATTTGCACAAAAGTGTACATACATGCTACAAGTGATTCAGTCTATAGGAGCTTGATGCTGCCTTGCATTTAGATTATGCATCAGGAAGGACAGAAAGAGATAGCCATGATTAGTATGTGAGCAAACTATTTGGAAAAGATATGTCTCTTGTCATTTTTTTTCAAGAATCTTTTGAGATTTTTACTTCTGAGATTTTGAGCTTGTTAATTGCCACTGATCGCTTTTTCCAATAGAAGACTTCAGTACTGATCAGATTCTGCCTGTTCTTTTTTGAGTTGAAAAGCAAGTTAAATATTCAAAATATTATCTGGGAGATCCACTCAAGGAGAGAATACTAAACAAATAAGGGAAGGCATTAAAAGAAAATCCAGTCCTCCCACTTGATCTTTTGGAAGAAATAAAAGTAAAAGTTTCTCAGTATCCAGCCACAAATGTCTGGAGTCCTGACAGCTAAGCTGCACAGGAACCTGAGAACTTTGGACATCCAGAAACCCAAGAAGCTTTTAACCTGTGGAGGTATTAGGCAGCACAGGAGCTCCAGGCCTCAAGCAAGTAAACAAACTTCCAGAAAGCAGGCCTAAAACATCATTAGAATTTCACAGACAGCTGAAGGTGATGCCGAGAAAAGCTGTAAAAGAACTACTCACAGACTTGTATCTCTGAGTAGCAGGTATTTCTTTATTCAGCGCTGGGCAAAAGGGATGATTGCTCCACCAAACTTGTGTGCCTGTAATAGCACTTTTCTTTGTATTTATCTCTTAGAGTGTTCCATATATTGTGCAGTATCTTCAAGTGGTCGTGGGCAGGGGTCTTCAAGGGGTAGTAGTCTTCATCAGCTTAAACTTTTCACCTCGTCCTTTAGCACATGTGCATTATACTTGGATTTTTACTAACTCAGCACAGCACGTGTTAATAAGATAAATTATTCCTAAAATTAGTGTTCTATACATCTAGATAAGGTAGCACCCTGTTGTGATCTACTGTCTTGATTTATTTCTTCCCTTATTCACTCAACCGCCCTTAAATTGCCATTTGGAGCCTACTTTGTTTACCCAGCCAGTGTCTCCTTAAATTCTTTCTTTGGGGCCTACTTCTCTTATCAATTCCCCACCTTAGCTCTGGTCAGTATCTTCTCCTTTTGAAGTGTGCTTGTCAATGTGGAGCAAGGACAAGCAGGCAGTACCAATTGTTTAGTAAGCAACTTCCAGTACATCATTGATTAATCTTTTTAGCATCTTTGTATCAAAGGGTTGCATGGCATTCCAATCCCCATTCCACATGCCCATTTTAAAACATCCCAATGGTTTTATGTGGCGCTGCTAATTTCATCTGGTATTGCCAGTGTTCCCTTAGGCCTAAAAGCAGCTGTTTGTCTGTTTTGTTTGCTAGGACTAGATTAACTAGAAAACTTTTGCACATATCAAACAAGTTCAGCATCTTCCAAAGTTTTCTAGAGTTCTCTACAGAGTTTAAATTAAAAGAACAGTTACAGAAAAAATAAGAGAATTCTGTAACTGTTAGTGTATTATACAAAATATGCTATTTCAAGTCAAAAGTAACACAAATACAGACAATTTTAAAAACTTAAAAAAGAACTTGTATAAGTAAAAAATGTATATCTATTGAGAAGAGAAACCTGAAAGGTTCCTTTGCATCTTGTTTAAAACAAAAATTGTAACTGCTGTTTTGAAATGTACCACTAAGGCACATTTTACCACATGCATCACGATTAAACTTCGACAGTCAACACCAAAGCAAACTCAGAGCTGCTGAAAATAAGCTAATATTCTTCACACACAGCAGAGAGGAATGAATAGCAGTAAGCAAATTTCAGTCCAAGTATTCTGACCTGTTGATGAGTCCTCATGCAATTGAGCAACATGAAGACCAGAGTTTGGTACCTAAACATACTGAAATTGTATGAATCAGAGCAATAAAAGTTCTAAAATGAGTGAGCATCTTTCCTTAATTGCAGGAAAGATAGGCTAATCCCAAATGCACATGAAGAACTTTTCACAACAAAGTGATACTGTTTTACTTAATTATAACTTCTATTCAAATATCTATTTTACTTTGCTATAACTTCTATTTGTACTATCCTCAGAGGTCCTACATATAAACCAAAATTCTGAAAGGCCTCAAGTCAAAGAGAAGGATATGTGTGAGTTTTAAACTGCTCCATGTTTCTTGTTCCATGGAACTTTGTTGGACTTAATACCTCACTCAAAAGTTAAAAACCATGGCAATATTTTAAACATTACAGTGTGTTGCTATTGCACAATGCTTGCTTTAGCTTTAGTATTTAACAGCTTGTTTGCTGTTCTCACTTGATTTTTTTTGGTTTTGCTTGAGTATTTGCTCGAATTTCATCAAAGTAAATATAACTTAACAAAGATTCATTTCAAAAGCCTTGAAGGAACATATTTAAATTAGACAACGTTGGCGTGAAGTAATATAAATAACTATGTATACAGTCATCTTTAAACTAGATGACCCTGACATATGGAGCAATGAGAGAAGTGTTTATAAAGCAATTCATAGACTTTAAAATAACAGAAATCTGACAACAACATAGCTCCTGTTGCTTTTTACTACACAGGTATATTGTCATATTAACTTATCTTTCACAAAGACATTAAAAAATTTCCCCGAAACCTTGATTTTCTGAAAGGAACACTGTAACCAAGTTTCAGAATTCTCCAAAAATAACTAAATTTCAATTATCAATTTTGGTCTTGACCATTTAATAGCAGATACTGATACTGTCTTTTGTATTCTCTGCAACTTAGAGCTCATTCAGTTCTGCATACAGTGACAGTTGTGGCTCTTGAAATAAAAGTACTAAAGAAATATAGATTATGTTCTAAACTATCTACAGCATAGGTTGCTTCTTACTCTAAGACACATAATATTCTACAGTCCACAACTGACTTTAAATTATAAATGGAATTGTGAGAACTAGCAGTACAAAACTCCCTGCATTGATTAAAGTTGCTGTTGTTTACTTGCAGATGATATAAAATTCTCACTTTGTATAGATGCTTATTTTTTTTACATACTTTTTACTTCAAGTGGACATCTACACTGCCACATAACAGTTAGATAATCTTAACATTAGTACCATTTCCATTATAAAAATGCCTAACCATTCTATAGTGTGACTTGAAGCCTGAGACATTTTTCAGAAGGAAAAGCAACAAGAATGTGGCAAAGATGGAGATGCTTACACAGCCTTGCAGTGATGTTTGTGAGAGACATGAAAGGGATGACAATATGTGAGATATTCTGCTTCTGAATATTAGAGACAGTAAATGAACATTTGGAGTCTTCCTGTTGAGAGGAAGGATGGAAAAAGGTATTGTTTAAAAAAAAAAAACAGTTCAAAATTAACAGAAGTCTTGATTGTGGAAACCTTAATATGGAAGTCAATTTAGTGGCTGATCCTTTACCTACATTATATTTAGTGATACCTCACACATAATTTTTTCTGATATGCATTTGAAAATTCAAGGACATGATTCATGAATTTTTACTAAAAATCACTACAGCAGTTTTCTCAAAATACTTCACTAACCAGTAGTTTTTGCGTGCAAATTGAAGTTTTTTTTTATTAAAACAACAGAAAGTAAAATGGAGTAACCAAATTGTGAGTACACTCAACACTCCTTCAGAAAAGGATTTTTAGACACTTCCAGACACAATCTTTTTCACTTGCCAAGGTAAGAGTCCAAAATTAATAATAAGGCTCTAAAACCTTTCAAAAACATACAAATATTGTACTTCTGAAGAATATAGGCATAACAAAGACTTCTGAACTTTAACTTCATGAAAACAATCAGTATGAAAATTAGAATAACTCTCAGGTCACATGACCTAACCATGCCATGTTGCTTCTCTTGTACCACCACTGCACTTCTTTGACTTCTCACAATGCAAAGAGCATAGACCCAATCTTTGAAAGGCAATGTCATGCTGAGGGACAGGGCACAGGATAAAGAGTGCAGTATGTCTTTGGCCTCTATATCCTAGCCTTCCCCCATGTCTGTCTTCATTCTCATTGTCAGAGGAAGTCCAAGGTGAAAAAAACCCAACCTTTGCTGTTTTAATGGGGTGGAGGTCTTCACTGAGCCTCTTACAGAAGAGAGTGCATAACAGCAGAGACTTAGTGCCATGGCCAAGCCTGTGGTGTCTAGGCAGATCACTATAGTCACTGGTATTACAAACGTGAAACACTTCTGCAGTCTGTGTTTTCGCTTCCTCCAGCTATTCAATTCTTTGCTTTGCTTATTACACAAGCTAGTCAGGCACAAACTTTCCTGCCTTGGCATTCTGATGCCAAAAAAACCTGGAAGAGAACTACCCACAGACTTGAATCTCTGAGCAGCAGGTATTTGTTTATTCAGTGCTAGGCACAATGGGGATCGCTCCACCAAACTTGTGCAACCAGGGACAAAACCTTCACAGTTTAAATACATTAAATGCTCATACATATTCATTATTACCAGGAATAGCTGGTCATTACTACAATTAGTTCTTAGAAATCATTATCAGAATTTCCTCCTCTGTCTCCTCCAATTTGGCATTAGTCCCATGATGTCTGGTGGTCGTCCAGGGGTCATCAGGAGGAAGGCTGATGGTCTTCATCAGATTGATCTTTTCTCCTTTGAGTTTGGCACATGCTCTTTGTCTTGCTCTTCTGCTGCCAGGTCCTGAGTCCAGCTGCATCTAGTTTTACTTCCTTGTAAACACATTGTGTTTACACTACCTAAGCTAAAATAATGTCCTAAGTTCTACACTTTTGATGCTTAATAAACTAAAACAATGCCTTATTAGTCAACCTTTTATCTTCTGTTTATTCAGGTGCTCTCTACTTGACTATCCCCTTTCCTACTCTCAGCTTTAACTATTCGATTCCCATTATCTTTCTCTAGCAAGTTTGTTACCTTAAGCTGTTAGTTTTCAGTTACCACGGTTTACAGACAAATGGAAACGTAAGAAGACATACTAACCACAAATTACTTTTGTCAGACCTTGTTGGCTGGTCATCTTTGTACATCACTCCATGGTCCGCTGACCTCGTGAAAGCTTCCAGAATTCCTTCTGCTTTCAGTGGAAAGTAGAGCTGACTACCATATGTTCAAGCCATTTTCAGTGCTGTCAACACAGTGGCACATGAGCGAACAGTGTGCTAGCTGAGAAAAGACAAAATGGGATTACCTTACTATGTATTAGCACTACACTGACCACTGACACTCATCCTGCAGGGTATTGCCTATTGGCTATTTGCAGCTTAATAGTCGTGTCTCAACTGTGTTAACAGACTGACACTGTTGAGACAATAGGCCAATTATTAGGTAGTTAATGGACTAGTGTATAACACAAGTTACTAATGTACATTTCATCAAGTCCTTTGAAAAAAATGCCCCCTGCACACAGACGAATCCTTGAAATTTTCTATTTCAACACCCTGGCATTAAAGTCGCCTTTTGCAACAAGATCATTCATATAGATATAAAAAGTTATTAAATTCTATCCAGATGAATTTTTGGCAAGAAAATACCTGCCAGAAACAAAAGCATAGTTGTTTAGTCATATAATACTGATTTTCAAAGTGTCCATACTTGTCTTGTGGTTACCATTTTCTTTTTTCTTTTAATACCAGACTAGTATTTGAAGACACCTACATGCTTGCCTCCTCATTTTTAAGATAAACACTTAGTAACACAAACACATCCCAGGCAGTTAAAACTAAGAAAATGGCCAATTTGTCTGAAATGATCATGGCTTACTGCTTGCAAACACCATAAAATGGCACGTACAAAAGATATTTCTGTGCATGTAGTCATGACTGTATCAAATAAATGTAAAGCTAATGATATTATAGTATCCAATTAAGTCACCTTGTTTGTTCCTCATTTGTTCCACATCTGTTCCACATTAACCTCATGAGGTTTATCAGTCAAGGTGATTGAATCTGACAGATCTCATCTGCAGTTCATATGACAAGTTACCCAAATGAACATAAAAGATTTCTTTTTTTCTGAAACACTTTTCAGAAAACTGCGAAAGACATGAGGCTCCAGCTGGAGTCAGAGCACATCACAGCTTCTTAGAACTTGTGAGAATCAAGTACCAGGCAGTGACGAAAATTAACACTAATGGCCTTGACCAGCAGTCACTTGGGATCTCCTCCCCTCCACCCTAAGGCATCTAAAGGTCTGTTTAAGTTCAGGTCTGGGCAGACAATCTTGCCTGAACTGAGCTGTCATGTCCTGTGGATGGACCTTGCTGTATCCTTGTCTCTAGTCCTACATCTGGCCTCGTCTCCTATCTGGAGTGACTGAACAACTCCTGGCCTGATTCATTGCCATGCCTTGTCTGGAGCCGCCGGCAGCCCCTATGCTAAAGAATCCCAGACCCCGGTGTATCCATCAGGACTGCCCACTGGTCAAGGAGGGTACTCCTGCCTGTGTTGGGAACACTCTCAGCACCTGTTTTGTCCTCAAGCTTGTTGAGTAGTCCTGCTGTTGCTGCTTGGTGACACTGACCATGAATGATTTTTTTTAAGTGAGTATTTTAGTATTTAGCCCTCTTATACTAGATGACAGAGTATTTCTGAAAGTGTCATTCCATATAGAATACGTATAGAAGAAATTGTTAAAACACAGATACAGTATCAGAAATGGGAGTACAAGTAAAGGGAAGCACTTTCAGCAAGAAGAGGTCACAGAAATGAGCTAGTTTATTAGCTAACATTGATAACACTAGCATCACAGTCACCAAATAAAATTTCTGAAGCAATCGAAGTACAAAATAATGAAAGCAGAAATAAGGGACAGACGTTCCCTAGCATACTGTTTAACTCCATGATGGAAACATGAAAGCACAGAAAACAGGCAAGTTGAAAACTATCTTACTCATGCCTGAAGGCACAGAAGGCAAACACCCTGTTCTAATCCTTTGAAGGATGATTGCAGTAGACCTTTCACCTAGAAAT
>NW_008672914.1:21559-26718 GCF_000695815.1 Acanthisitta chloris
ACCCTGATCTGAAAGATGGGGTTTTTAAATTTTTCTTTAAAATTAAAATTGGTCTCCCTAGCAGGAGCGAACAGAATGGAAATAGCAGGTATCTAGCTCAGGTATGATTTCTTAGAGCCAGTTTGTTGCATTTACATATTGTTGAAGTTTTACTCAAAATCTTGCCTCATCTGCCCCATGCTGCTTTGACACAGGCCAACATGCCAGAAAATTTCCCAAACAATTACTGCAGGATTTCTGCTAAACTCCTATATTATCCTGTTCCAAGACAAGATAAGGTTATATAAAAGTACATTTTTATTCTTTCACATATCTTAAAAATGAGATTAGGATACTATCTCTGCATTGGTAGTCCAGAACAACAATTATAAGAACAACGAAAAATTAAGGTGTAGAATACCTATGTGTTAGATACTTTCAAAGCAACCATAGCATGAATCAAGTTAAACTGGCAGTCAACAAAATACCTATTTAAAGGATTTGAAAATGATGGCACATCATACTAAAAAGTCTGTTTGCTTCTCTATTCAATTCGCATCCTTTCTGGGCTTTTCCTGTACTTTCAAAACTTAGTTTTCTTGTTTACCATACACCTGAGACTGCACCAAATATCCTTTATAAAAGATTTATTCAACTCTTCATCTGACTCTTATTTCAGAGATGCTTTTGCTCTTTCTCTACAAACAATTAGCTGTCGTCAAGAGTCAAGTAAAGTATGTGTTCTGTTGACTGGGTTACTTGATAAGCATGACAGGAGCTGTCTAATGAGTACCATGAAAAACATTAATTTGAGTCTATCTGACTAAAATGCAAAACTCTTCCATATAACTATTTCATCTCAAATGTATAAACTGCAGGTTGCTATTGGTTCTTGATTCAGATCACTTCTGGGTGACAGTGAGACTGAACCCCAGCTCTATCTTTGCAGGATCAAAAGACTTACTATTGTGAGCTTATTCCCTCAGCAGTCAAAGTTGTTCTAGGAGTGAGAAAATCTGAATATTTCAATATGCTTCTCTGGGATCTTATGGCTAAATTTAATGGAGTACTAATACATTGGGGTCATATATAGGCACATAGCTCCTAATATGAACACAGTTTCATAAATTCAGGCAAAACATAGAGCTTATTCAAAGCAAACTAAAAGAAACAATGAAACATGGGGGGCTTTAATGATCTAAAAGTGAAGCTTTCTGTTAATAAAATTACATCTATCTAGATGATATTTCTCTACACCTTTGAAAAGCTGGCATAAGTCTGTAGTGTTGACATGCTGCAATGAATGACTTGAGATAAGACACTTCATGTAATGTATTTCAAATTAACATCCTCATGGAAATACAGAATATAGAAGCATTCCAAAATATTATAAAAATGCATTTTAATTTCCTATGAATTTGAATCCTAAATGTTTTCCATTGATCAAAAACTTCCACAATGTAGAGTCTATGCCATGGCAACAACTTTAGACTTCATCTCCTCAGGTCCTTGTAATAATTATAGTATGACTGCACAAATCATTCCCCAAATCTCCATTGGATTTTATTACTCAAGAGTTTTGTGTGGCTGTTTCAGCACTATGATTTGCTTACTAGCCACTCAGACATCCATTCATGGTTTGCTTATAACTTGTCTAGTTTTATATTTAAGATTTTAGACTTTGCCAGACAGAAGTTTCACTGCTAACCTGTGGAAATGAATAAACACTGTTACTCAGAAATTATTAATTTTACTTTAATGGGAATGGAATTGAAGAGTGAGATGTGAAGAGCTGGGAATTGCATTTTCAAAGTATGTTTATTTTTATATAGATTTTCTAGATTATGTTTCTATCTGTTAAATATAGAAAAGGATTCAACAGACACTAAGGAAAAATTCACAGCAGGGAACAATCTGCAAGATAATATCAGACTATCATGCTGTTTTCTGCCTTTTCCATATTACAGCATTATGACATCTGAAAAGCCATTTTCTCTATTTTTGTCATAGACATATTTTCTTCTAGAAATTTTTTTTATTCTAGAAACCTCTTTCTACTGTAATATTCAGGACTTCAATTCCAGGCAAAAAGGTACTACTTTAAAATTACTTTAATATAAAATTGGGAAATAGTTGACACCTCAAAATTTATGCTATTATTTTCCCCAAGGAAAAATAAAAACTTACCCAAATCCCCAAAACTTCATACACTAAAATACTTCATTTAAAACAACTTTGCACACATATCCCATAGAAAAAAAAATTGAAGCATTTCACTTTGTTGATGCTTATGCTAATAAATAGCCCAAGCTAATTCCCTTAGGCATATTAGCCAGGTTCAGAGTTAATAAAAATATACATACAGAACCATATGGTGTTATCTGGACATTGAAAAGCATAATTTATAAAAACAAAACTATATGTTTTTCACACTATAAAAGCATTTCTGTAATTGGTGTATATTTTTTTGCAATATTGGGATATTGTTACAGGAAAACATATTAGTTTTATCTAACAATATTAAAAAATTCTTACATCTGAGTTCCTTCAGTAGAAAATTAAGCTCCTTTATATTTCATTACTGGGTCATAGCATACTCTCAGACATCAAAATGTTTTCTGTTGAAGGGAAATTGAGCAGAATAATTATAGCATACTAAGTAATTCGGGTCTCAGTGGTTTGTGTGTGGTATGAGTTTATGAGTGCTACATAATGTCAAGTAAAATAGATTCCTATTGGCATGTAACAAGAATTAACAGGTAAATTTCTTGGTGTACTTTTGGAGTTTTATTTACTCAAAACCAAATATCATGACATTTAAATATATGAATTTTCTAGAGGTTTTTTAGAGTCAACCTTTGGAATAGCTTTAATTAAAGTTTCTTCACCAGATGGATTTACCATTTGCAAGCATGTGCTATGCTAGTAATTCTAATCTCATAATAACATACATTTTTTCCCCAGACAACTATTGCCTTTTTCAATGAACATGGCAAATCATATTCACTTAACAACAGCTCAGTAGTTGGTGTTACACTCAATGACCCATGCAGGCAGACAGTTGTATCTTCTCTCCTGATATTAACTAGTTAACAAGAAAAAATATTTGCCTGTGAGCCATTCAAATCCCATGCTCTTTACTTTAGAAAACATTAATAAATGCGCATATATTTTCATTGAATTGAAAACTGAAACCACAGAGAGCAAAGTTATTGAAGGTGAATTTAATGAACTCCTAACCCATCTCCTAACTTTAGAGTCTAGACCAGCTACTCAAACTGAGGCATGCAAGGGCCAGTTGGGACTGGTAACTATGACACAGTTCAGCACCTTCTGTATAAGGCACCTAAAGGTCAAGTAGGCACATATTTTGCCAAGGAATCTAGAATAGCACTAGATCCCTAATCACAGGCAACTGATTCAAATCCAAGGTATAGACAGTGCCTGAGTATAAGCCACATTCTTACTGTGCTATCACCGTTCAGTTGAGACCTTGTCAGTACATTCAAGCCATCAATTCACTTCATCCCAAATTAAACAGCAGCATTTGATCAGAGAAGTGACTCTAGATTTCCTTACTCATACTCAGGGTTCTTTCATTATAACCATCACTCACATGAAGACTCTCATCTACCTCACAGATACCTATGAGATGAATCAGACTTAGAAAAATTAGTCAAATGCGTCTGATCATTTTTAAGCGTGCGATTTTTCACCATTCCACTTAGCATAGCATACTTGAAAGTTGGATACTGAGTGGAGAGGACTGATATCATTTCTGTCTGCAGTTAAGAGGAACACGGACATTTCAGAGATCACAAATTCACAATTTTCCTTTGAAACTAAGTATTTCAAAGTACCAGAGTCTTTATGTTAGGATCTTGCTCATCACTTTAGTTTTGGAGGATTAGCAGCACTGATAATACCTAAGGCATAAAACTCTTCCTCTCCATTCTCATGACGTGTCTTCAGTGACACACTAGTCATTAGTCACCTTAGTGATTGCAATCTCCTGCTTATGTACCTGACTGATTTTTAGCTCACAACACAGTGTATTCAGAAGGGCTTACCATCCACAGGCCACTCTGTATTTATCTTCCTCTTGTGCTCTATCAATCACCTATTCTTTTCCTTTCACTCTCATCAGTACACCCAGAACTTTTCATAGACCTGACATGCCTCCCCTTCTGCTTTCCTTCTGCCTTCTTCAACGCAATCTTTGCAAACAAGAGCATCTTTCAACCTCTGTTGTCTTCCAAATCAACACGTAAGTATACATCTTCCTTAATGGTCATAGCCTTTCCTTTTATGAATCATTTATGCATAGCCAACCAAATAACAGCAGTGGGTTTTGCACATTAAGCACAGGTTAATGCAGCATTTAATTTACTTGTTTAACTTTTAAAAATTTAAAACAATGGCCCATTATGTTACCTTCACCTAAGAAAAGCAAGATAAAACTCTATATCCTCACAGAGTGTCTTTCTGGAAGAAGTGAATCTTTCCAGCTGAAAAACTAAATACTTCTGTTTTCTTGTAAGCATACACCTATTTAGGATAGAATATATACAGATATCTTCAGTGCACTTTACAGGTAAGGAACACTATATTATCAATAAAAAACTGTCAGCCTACTGCCAGTATTGCCTTTAAAGAGCCATGAAATCTACTCATGATCTAGTTTTGCACTACTTAATTTGCTTGAGTTTGTTTTCATTGGATGTCCAGTCAGCATTCATACAACAAAGTTGTGTCTCTACATTCTCAGCCTAATCAGGCCCCAGTATTAGAGGCAAAACAGAAAAGAACAGTACTAGAGCCAGTTAAGAATACAACTCAGCTCTTCAGGTGTCTGCTCTCCTCCATTCCTTTGTGACAGAGACAAATTGGTTAACCTAATTAAAAAACTTAATAAAAATTAAGGATTAGTGACAAAAGTTAGCCAAAGACGTAGACCTTTGAGGTAAACTGATTGTGTCTGAGCACAGAGCTGTCGGAGACCACTCATGATTTAACATGACTGCACAACAACCTCAAGTTGCAAGGTCCCAGTAGCAAGGAGGATTGAAAAGCAGTGTGAGAAACTGTTGCCCAACTTGTATGAGATGTGTTTGTTGATGCCTCAGCCCTGGTCCTCTCATTCAATTCTTAGTGCATGTAAAAGGTTGCATATGAGTTTG
>NW_008672915.1:0-1405 GCF_000695815.1 Acanthisitta chloris
CCTCCCCAGCCGCACGTCCCCGCGGGTGGGTGCGGGCACGGGGTGCGGGATGTCCCCGCTGGTTGTCTGTGTCCCCGCGGCTCTCGGTGTCCCCGCGGCTCTCGGTGTCCCCGCGCCGGGACAGCCCCGGGGGAGCAGGATTGTCTTCCCCTTCCATAAAGCTGCGTGTTCCCATGCCAGAGGAGAGGGATATGACCCGTTCCTTAGCAGGAATCTATTGGCCGTGGATCTGACCGTTTTTCTCTGGATACGCTTGGCTGGAAGAGAAAGTACTAACGATGTGTTCTTAAAGTCAATATTAACACCCACTGCTTTTCAGCTGCGGAGCTTAGCCTCCTCTTCCTCAGATGGAGGAATTAGCTGGAAAAGGATGTTTTCTGACATCCATACCCATCTACGTCTGAGCAGCTTCAGCTGGAAAAAAACCCCGATGAAACACTGAATTTCGTTTTCAAAAGAAAACATTCCACTTCAGAAATGTCAACACGTTTTGTTTCAACATCTTCTTAGGGTGTTTTGTTTCTTTTTAAATTTCAAGTAATCTATCCTCATTTGTTACTTGTTATTTTTTTTTAATGCCTATCAAAAGAAAATGTCCGCAGTATAAAGGCTTTAACAAAACGAGTGATCTGCATATATAAGGAGATTATATTGTATGAATCATTATGCTCTGTCCCTAAGTGAGATATTTTCTGCTCTGATTTTACTGAAGAAACCACTCTGTACATTTATAATACTGATTTTTTTTTCTTTTCCCCACCTCCAATGTTTCATTTACTTACTGAACTGAACAAAGGCATTTTTTTTCACACTGGGCGGGTTGTATCTGCACTTGTGGTTTGCTGTGTTTCATCCAGGCTCAGCCACCTCCTCCATCCAGGCAGCTTGTGTGCCTTTCCTCTCCCTGCCTGCTTTCTGCCTTGCCCACATCAGTCATTGAAAGACTCAAAACTAGGCAAAAAAAAAAAAAAAAAGAGGGGAATGTGGTTTTCTTCTCTGTTTTTTTCCTTTTAATAAAAAAAATTCCCAATTCACTTCACTTGAAAGGCAAACAAATGTATATTTTCCTGTAATAGAAAATGAGTAATGATAACAGAAATGCAAAATAATATAAAAAGAATGTAATAATGTATAATGATAATATTAAAAATGAAACTGCCTGAAAACAAACCAGCGTCAGACTATCTGCACTTCATCTGTTTCTCCCTGGAGAAAACAGACCAAAACAGACAGCAGCTAGGAAAATCCCCTGAAAGGAGGTTACTAGTGATGCAAACCAACCACTAATGAAGGACAGGTGACAGGGCCCTGCTCACCATGGAGCTTTTGCCCCTGCTCCTCTGGTGTCACCCTCTGCCTGCTCCTTGGGTGCCGTGGCAGAGGGGAAGCAGTGCAGATGTGGTAA
>NW_008672915.1:1437-18072 GCF_000695815.1 Acanthisitta chloris
AGGTTTGCTTTAGCAGCATGGGTAAAAGATATTGCTGAGGTGAAAACAAAATCAGGACTGCTCCCAGGTCTCCTGTGACAGATGGAACATTTGTCACTTCCTACAGGGTCAGCTTCCAGCCCCAAGCTGCCGTTGTAGCAGGTGAACTGTGTCCCAGTCTCGGAGGGTTTAGAGCCTGCAGAGGAGAAGCAGTTTGGAAGCATAATAGGTTCCAAGGAATGGATGGGTGGACCAGGTGATACAGATGTCCTGCAGTCAGCATGCTTCCCAAAGTGGCTTTCCTTTGGTAGGACACAACCAGCTACTCCAGGCCTCATCCACAAGTCAAGATGTAAGCTAACTGACCTTGTCTTCTTTCAGAAGGGGCTGGCATGTGTTCATGTATGTCTGTCTCCAATTGAGATATACTTGAGTTAAACAGATACAGCTGTTTTGTTTTTTTTTTTTTTTTTTTTTTTTGCACACTCATCCCTTCCCCCAACTAGGGGTGCAGCTGTGCATCAGTGGAGTGAGTCTACCCTGTGCACTGCCACTGGAGAGGGCACAGCTCTGCCTCCTGCCTGTTCCCCACTGCTCCTGCACTCTGCTGTCACCGGGGAGTGGGGTTTGAGCTGGCCCCTCTCTATTCCCCCATTTCCAAGCCGTGCTTTGCTCTGTGTACTCTCCCCACCTTAATAAACCTGCTAATCCACAGGTTGTCCTCAAGCAAAGGGCACAAGCAGTTTATTTGCTGTGAGGTACTGTAGGATCCTGTGGGGATCACCTCTCAGGTCACTGGGGCAGGTCTCTGGCTTTTGGAACAGGGAGTGTTGCAGCTGCAGCTAACACATTATATGGTGGCCTGCCACAACTGGTGACACTGCAGTGGAAGACACCAGTTCACGGCCCAGCTGAGCCAAGCTGACCTGAGTGGGCACTCGTGGCTGGCTGCCCTGTGCTGGCAGGGGGCTGCTCCACTGCCTCTTGGCAGCTTGGCACCTGCCAGCCAGCTCTGGGTGGAAGCACGGAGCAACACACCTTGTGGTTTAGCTTTCCCTATCCGCAAAGACAGGCTGTGCCAGTTCGAGCTTTTATACCTGGCCGTCCTACTGCGCCTGCAGCTGTTTGGAGGAGCCAGCAGGCAGGAACATTAGTTTCATTCCAATTTTATCCTTGGCCTCACATCTGAGACTTCAAGCAAGGATTCCAGTCGTGGGCAGACGCCCCATTTTGTGTGCTCCAGACGCTACTCCCACAAAGACCAAGCAGTCCTTTACATGGAGGCCAAAAACCCAACTGTTGCCTGATGAAGCCTTTCTGTCATGACTGGCTCTACCCAGATTGAAACCAGGGACCTACGAGTACAAAAAGGGCTCCCTATCCTCCTGCTACCTGGGCAGGCTGGAAGAGCTCTGCAAGCAGATGGCTGTGTCCCAGGAATCACAGTTGCAGCTGGAGTCCTCACTTTCTTTTGAGAGAGAAGCTGGAGGTCTGGGGCTGACCATACTCTCAATTTTTCCTTCCAAATGTGAAGGCTGGAGTTGATGCCATTAGCTTGGTAACCTGGTACACCACACAAACTTTCTTTTCTGTTATTTTTTTCTGGAGCAAAGGGATAAATTGTTTCCATCTGAGCTGCCGCCCTCCTGTTGTATATATTTTATTCTAGTTGGGGACCGGGATCAGAAAGGAAGATTAATATATTTATTTATTTTTATTAGTGGATTAGTGGAAGAGAGACCTCTACTGGCTCAGCTCACGGAGCTGCTGCCTCACCTCGGCCACTTGACTGGCCACGGCCGAGGTCTGCAGCTCATGGCATTTCTCTCTCACCTTCACTTCACCTACTTGGGAAATTTCCTCTTGAGTCACAGCCGTTTACCAAGGATAGCTGAGAAACAACCTTTCACATTTTTTGATTAAAAAATCCAGCATGTAGGGAGGCCCTCAGTTGCAATCACTAGCACATGGATTTGTGACAGTCTTGATGTAGTAAGTAAAGTAGCTTATTTTCTTCAGGAGGAGATGAATCTTGGGCACTGAAGCATAGCAGAGAATTAGCCTTATTGGCTCTGGAAGACAAGGCATCAGGGTGTTTTCATCCACTCCATTGATTTCAGTTGCCTTTTATTCTCTTTATGTTCTTCCTCCCAACTGGTTGTGTGGCACTACGATGAGGATGGCTTCAGGAGCCATCTCTTTTGGGGCAGGACTGTTTAGCATCTTGACTGCAATGAGGATGGCTTCAGGTGCCATCTCTTCTGGGGCAGGACTGTTTAGCATCTTGACTCTGCTGTCAGCTGGATAGATGTTGACTCCTACCTGGGCCATACCTGGGTCGATAATCAGTGGGTGCTTTTCTTCCTGGGTTGGGGAAAAGTTAATATACAGGTGGGATTTTTTTTCCTAGCAAAGCTATCTGTCTCGTAGCATAAGTAATGCAAAAGAGGGCTTGGTGTTTGCGAACAGGTGGAACTGGGTGAACCATGGTTGTTTGTAGTGTAAGGCCTTTAAGTTCTGAGCTGCCAGTCTGGCTGAAAGCCACAGAGGCAGTAGTTTCACAGCTGAGTGCTGCTGAAACGCTGGCTTAGGCATCCCCTTCCTTCCTTATCCAGCCCACTCATTCCTGCCCCTGGCATTGCTGGTGAAGTTACTTGAGGAACTGTATCAGTGAGTGGATCTTGCCGAGATTTCCCACCTTCCCTTCTTTGTTGTTGGTTACTGTCTTGTTACTTTTTTTCCCCAGCTGGATCCATTTCTGGTCTAGTTCATCATGCAGCTGGCACTAACAACTCAGCCAGCACAGTGGGTGGCAATGAGCAGGCTGGCAGCACTACCATGAAATCACAGCCTGCAAGCTGGTAGTGTCTTGCTTGTACTTTGCAGTAAAGCAAAAGCTAAAGGCTTGTGTGGGACAACTGCTGTCCATCTTAGGGTGATGAGGTCTGCTCAAATGTGCTGGGCAATCTCTGGCAGTGCAGCCCAGGGCTCTGCCTTCCAGCTTTCTTCTCACATCTCTGGCCATCGAGATCTGCTCCACAAATGACCCGAGAGCTGCTTAGCTGGAGAAATAGAGGTTGGTGCCAATGGCCTGAAGATTCTGCATTGTTTACTGAGGGATCTCCATCACAGAGAGATCTACTGAGTGACAGTTGTTCACTTTTTGTAGGAAAGAGACCTGTTGCACTGGATGCAAAGACAGAGAAACATGCAAAAGTGATTTCTGGAGCTGCAGGCCCTGCATTCATCATCACTACCCCTGGGAAATCGTACCTGCATGGAGAAACTTCTGTGATCTCTCATCCCATAGCCAGCTCCATGCCTTGCTTGTGTGCCCCATGGATTGCTGTCACTCTGTCTCCAGCTGTTGCCCTGGTCTGTGGTCTGTGCATAGTGTAGGATCATGGTAAAGGGGAGAGGGCACTGCAGACAGATAGCCATGCAGAGGTGCTTGAGCTGGACCTATGAGAAAGTACAAGCTCTAGCTGCCACCTGGTGTGACAGCCCTTCCCTTGCTTGTCTTGGACAGTTCGCTCTAGCAGGTATTCTCCCTGGGCCCTTCCTGACAGATCTCTGTAGCAAGAGCACTTGCTTTCTTTCAAAAGAAGTTGCTCTGTGGCCACCTTTTACACCCTTTCCTTTTATCTTACCCACCTGTTCCCCTCTTCCAGTTACCGAGTGCTGAGTGCACTCACTATTTTGCAGACATTAATTACCTCTTCTGCCTGGGGAGGCAGAAGTGAGTGCTGAGAGCACCCACTATTTTGCAGACATTAGTTACCTCTTCTGCCTGGGGAGGCAGAAGTTTCTTTTCTCTCTGGAGAGTGTTCTGGGTGCTGGATTTTGGTCTGCTGGATCCTGCTGTCCTTGTGACCTGCTCCATCCTCAAAAAAAAAAAAAAAAAAAAAAAAAGTGAAATACTCACTGTGTATTTTCCAGAAATCTTTTGGGCAGGAGCTGGCACATTGTTCTAAGATGAGTGTCCCAAATGCTAAGTACTGAAGCCTGTTTCTTTTCCCCTTTTCTTTCATCCTTCCTCTCTCTTTCCAGATCTTTGAGGTTCCTGTGGACAGAAAACCTTGACAGACCTGATCAGTTCAGGTCCTAGGTTGTGGAAGTCTCTAAAACTAGCTAGCCTCACTGTTGCAGGTTAAATCCTCTGCTATACTCATTTAAAATCTAACCCAGAAGCATACCCTTAATTTCTACAGCTTACTGTATCACTCCCTCCTGATGCCATTCACTGCTCCATCTAATCTGCATTTGTACTGCCCCATGTATTTGAAATTGCTCTTGGTGCCACCACATCATGTCCTACCTGTCAGTCTCACCTTAAAGTATAGTTCTTGTCTGAAAACAATGATACTGGTGGTATTTTATTTAGCTAATAGGTTTAGCACAAAAAAAAGAAAGAGGGTCTCTGGTTCTTCTCTTGGCTAGCAATGGAGCAGTTTGCATGCCCTCATCCATACTCAGTGGTTAGTGAGGGCTTTGCTGGCTGACCGTGGTTTGCTGGGGTTTAAGGAATCACTGGTGCTTCTTACAAAAACCTGCCCTGTGTTTCTGGTTTTAGTGCCTTGAAACAGGAGAGTTGCATCAAGCTCATGTCTTTTGTCTTTATGTTCCAGGTGCTCAGGGGCTTGAACATCTATCTGTAAGAAGTCTAAATTCCAGCCTGAGGGTCATATTCAAAACTCCTGTCTTTCTGAAAGGAATCACAGAATGGTTTGGGTTGGAAGGGACCTTTAAAGGTCATCTAGTTCAATCTCCTGCAGTGAGCAAGGACAGCTAGTTCAGGTTGCTAAGAGCCCCATCCAACCTGGTCTTGAACACTTTCAGGGATGAGGCATCTACAACCTCTCTGGGCAGTGTGTTCCAGTGTCTCAGCACCCTCATTGTAAACAAGTTCAGATCAAGGGGAATAGTTAAGCTTGTCTGTCCAGGAGACAGAGGCTTTCTCAAGGACCAGTTTGAGAAGGAATGGCAGAAATTCCACCAAGGAGAATCACACTTACTTATCATAGAATCATAGAATTTTAGGGATTGTAATGGATCTTAGAGATCATTCCAACCCCCTGCCCTGGGCAGGGACACCTCCCCACTAGAACAGGTTGCTCAAGGCCTCATCCAGCCTGGCTGTGAACACTGCCAGGGTTGGCGCAGGCACCACGTCCCTGAGCAACCTGTTCCAGTGTCACGCCACCTTCACAGTAAAGAACTTTCTCCTAGTATCTAACCTAGATTTCCCCTCTTTCAATTTGTACCCATTGCCCCTTGTCCTGTCACTGCAGCTCCTAAACGAATCCCTCCCCGGCCTTTCAGATACTGAAAGACTACTATGAGGTCTCCACACAACCTTCTCTTTTCTAGGTTGAACAACCCCAATTTCCTCAGCCTGTCTTCATAGGGGAGATGCTCCAGTCCTCTTATCAACTTCGTGGCCTCCTCTGGACTTGCTCCAACAGTTCCATGTCCTTCTTATGTTTAGGGAACCAGAACTGTGTGCAGTATTCTAGGTGGGGTCTCACGAGTTCAGAGGGGGAGAATCACCTCCTTTGACCTGCTGGCCACAAAGCACTGAGAGATAATAAACATACAGCAGAGAACTGCCATTTGGGAAAGCCTTTTTTGGGATGAAGCTGGATCATTGTGGTGCTTTATCAGTAAGCAACCCATCACTTCAGAGTCAGAAAGGACAAGATGCACTCATGGCAGTGCTGCTGAGGCAGGAAACGGGCACATGAAAGACAGACCTGCTGAAGCTCAGGTTCAAACTGGGTCCTACTAGCACAACATTCTGCTTCCAGCAGAAGAACCAGATACTTCTGACCAGGGTTTTCTCTCAGGTGCTGGATGTCTTGCGTGGGTTTTGTATGAAACCCTGAATGAGTGTTGTGAGTACTCACACTGAGTGGGAGTGTTTTGTGCTTGCTCTTCAGTTTGTCTCTTCATTGGCTAAAGAGTTCAGTGCACTGATTTCCTCTTTCTCTAGACTCTATGTGCCTTCTAAAAAAGAATAAAATTATTGTTTGGTGAAACAATGTTTTGTAAAATTGGAGAAATTTTGGAGGATAAAACTGATATACAAATTGGTATTTTAACTGCTGAGATGAAAAACTGCTATCCAGAAATCCCATGGCCATTAGACCTTCCCTGGCACAAATCTCAGTGCTGAGGATGCTGTGATGCTCTTGTGAAAGCTCCATAAACCAAAAATGATCTGTTCCTCTTGGCCCACTGGGTGCATGATAAGTACTTTGAACTGAGCCTAGGAACCTCTGTGGTGATGAGACTTTCTCTAGGGCATTTACTTGCAGAACATGGGTCTTAAGTAACCGTATGGGAATGCAGTTGCTGTTTTAGGCATGCTGTAAGAAAGGGTAGGAGAGTACAGGGATGGTGGGGACACCTGAATTTGAAGTCTTTGATCAAATGCAAATTTTTTTTTGGGGAGGACAGTGAACAAAACTAGGGCAGAAAAGTTATTAAAAACCCCCCCATAAATAGTATTTTTTTATTGTCTTGGAAGCCTGACAAATGTAAAGCTTTTTCATATATGACAACCCCTTTTTCACTCATGTAAAACAGCACACAGGATGATGGAGTTTTTCCAGCCTACCAGGGTGTCCCTCTGTCTGGAGATAGATAATTTATTATCACGTATGACCTTTCAGTAACATATGGTGGTAACCCAGAGTGGCAATCTCAAAAAAACAAAAGAAACTGGGGACACCAGGATTATACTGAAGAATCTGAACATTGTTTTCTGATTTTTGCACCAGCCACAGAGAATTACAGTATTTCTTTGGCCACATGAGGGGCAAAAAACTAGTTTTCACTTCTTTCTTAGTACCCCACCAGAGGCTGGATGTCTGTAATTTTACAGAAATGCTCAGGATTGACAGATGACCATGCTGGTTTTTGAGGGATCTCAGTGGAGGTAGATAACACTCCATCTTTAATCTGCACTGAAATGGATTAAGAATAACAAATTTGCTTCTCTAAAGAAATTGTACAGGTCCTCCCTTTTAAATAAAATTTACAAACAACTTGCCCTCCCCCACCTCTTCCCTCTTTGCTCTGCGATTGCTCTGCAGTCTGGGCCAGGGCCCCTCCAAAGACTTGCAGGAACTCTGGCCAAAGCAGGGGAGGCCACTGATTCTCCACTTCACTGCAATTTGTTGCCTCTTTGAAGAGCAGCTGTTGCCTTTGAAGTGAACTTTTCTGGGCAAATGAGTACCAACAGATAGGGTGAGATTCTGGCTGCAGACAGGCAGCAGCAAATTCCCTTCACAGAGGGAACTCTGCTGGCAGAAGACTTGCAAGATGAAGGTTCAGCTGCTCCACCAGCCACTTCTCACTGTAAATACTCCACAAGTGGGGACGAAGCAGAGGCATACCAGAGCTTCTGTGTGTTAACCTCCTCCTGGTCTGAAGTCCTTGGGAAGGAGGGAGATCGATGTCCTGCCTGGCTCCACAACCTCAATCTTTTGACTGCATTTATGAGCTTAGCTGGAGCTCAGGTAAATGCAGAATTTCAAGTCCACGCTAATCTGACTCCAGCATAGGATGGGGTATAGTCTTTGTCTGTGTTACAGTGAGCTTACTGGGCAGGACTGAGTCATTCCAGAGAAGCACCTAGTCCTGCAAATGCTCACATGTCTTTGTATTACCCTTCTGCTACCTAGTGTTTTTCCATATTTGGTATGTCTTTTTATTCTCTGCAGTATGTACTCGATTTCTTTACACTTCTCATCCAACCTGCATCTGACCTCTGAATCCAAAACCACACTTGCTGGGTCAGGACTATTCCTTGTTACTCCTGAGGATCTGCTCTGTGTGCCCTCTGCACCTGAGTGGCTGCATCTGATGGTGAGGGAGGTGCCAGCATCACTGCAGGTTCATCTGTTAGAGACTGGAGCCAGAGACTGACTTTTCTTGTTAGGTGCTTACACACCAAATGTCTGCCCTTAAAACTCTGGGTTCTCTGTTGCCCATATCTGTCAGTGCTTCAAGTTCCTCAGTACCTGCTTTACATGTGATGATGCTGAGGTGTCAAGGTCTGCCCAGAAGTACTGAGCATCGTTGAGTCACTCCCATGAGATCCTCCTGTGTCACTCCTGGGAGATGCCAGACAAGGCAGGCACACTATCTGCATCAAGCTATTGAAGACTTGTAGGGTGCTGCCACTGCTAGCCTTCTTTTCAGAGACAGCATACAGGGCTGAGTCCCTGCCTGCAAGGCCATGTCTTTCTTCATTTCAGTAGCTGAAGCACCAGCAGGCAGGGTGACATGCATGCCTTTCTCATGAGGACTTCTCTTTTGTCTGTGTTAGGCAGCTTCTTCCTCCTTGTATTTGGGCTTTGCAGCTGACAGTGCAGGTGTGTGATTCCCCTTATTAATTAACATGAGAGTCTAAGTACCTGGTTCAGACATTGCAAATATTACTATGGGGACAAAGAATGAGAATTCAAACACTCAGGAAGGGAAAGTGTCACTTTATTATTTAGTTTGGTGGGATCATGGCTTTATAATATAAACTATCACGCAAGCTTGGATATGGCTCTATATTGCTGTATATCATACACTCTGTGCCTTTGGAAGCTATAATATAAACTATCAGACAGGCTTGGATATGGCTCTATATTGCTCTATATCATACACTCTGTGCCTTTGGAAGGTCAAACCTCGAGCCTGCTGGCTGGCTTTACTGATTTTTGGGTTTGCTTTGTGCAGGGCAATTGCTAAAACAGACTTGTTCTTGGATGTCAGGCTGTTCACACCACTGTGAACATGCTGTGTTTTTATGCAGCGTTTCACAAGCACTAATAGAGAAACAAAGCAGTCTTCATGACCACTCAAATTTGTCTTGACTAAGAGCACCATTGCTGAATAAAATATACACGTATTGTTTTCAGACAGCTGTAATCCCTCTGCAGACTTTATGGTAATTTAATCTCTTGACATGACTGTGTAACTCCTGTTATTTTTAGGCACATACATTAAGAGAAGAAAAGGTCCATTTAATCTGAAAACATATTAGCAAGTGTTCCTGGTTTCACAAATCTGAACCAGGTACCACAGGAAATAAACTGAAAGTCATTAACACATGATTGCTATTTGATGGCCAGAATGAAGCAGTTTCAAACCCACTCCCTACCAGCAGATACTGCAAAGACAGTTGCTACTCTTGAAGATCATATCAGCAAAGATTAAAAACTCATTGCAGATTGTGCAAAATCATACCCAGATTCTTTGCTGATACCAGCTGTCTGCAGTCTGTATGTGCAGGGGACTGCTGGGCATGTGGGTGTGCTGGTGGGGTTGAGGAAGGGCCTGAAGTCCTCTCATGTCAGTGATGAAGGTGGTGTGTTAGTGCCCTCCCCAGTGATACCTGTGGATGCTGAACTTGTCTGGTTTCTGTCCCTGGTGTTGCAGCCCAGAGGACTGTCACTGCCTGCTCTCCTGCTCTCCTCCTTCTCCTGCTCCCAGCCTCCTGAGTCACTCAGAACAAGTGACAATGGAGACCATCAGACTACAGTATGAAACTGGTGGTTTTGAACTGGTGGCTCCCATATACTGGAGCTCAGGCTCTAAATCTCCTCTTTGGCACAATAGGGAGCTTATGTATGACAGTAAGGAGCTTCTGTATTGCTCACCATGTCCTTGTGCAAAGCTGTTTCCCTCCCCACCTCTAAAGGGGAGATGGGGTAACTAACATCACTAGCATCAAAGCAGTTTCCTGAAGGAGGTGATGGTTTAGTTGCTTTTTAAATATTTCTGGTAGCATCATTCGACAGGCATTGAGACTTGTGATGGAAACCAAGAAAGATGTTGTTCAGGCCTCCACAGACTCTTCCAGGCTTAGCTTGGGTGGGTAGGTGAGGTTATGCATGGCAGGCTCTGCTTATGACTGTCCTCTTTGAGAATGAATGAGGGAAGGCAATGACGAGGGACAAGTGAGGAAAAAACTGTAAACTGTTTCATTTTGTGGGGTGGACAGCAAGCAGGAGATTGTTGATTGTTTGTTGAAAAGCCTCACTAGCTGTGTTTGCTTTGGATACCACAAGTCACTGGGTCATGACGAGGACTGTGAGTCATGTTCCCCCTTGCAATGGAAAACGGATTCATCACCGTGGTGTTGTGCTCCTTGCTCAGACTGCCCCTTGGGAAAATGGGAAGGTGGCACAAGGCAGGAAGTGTGAAGGCCTTCCCCACCAAAGAGTGTAGGAAAATGTTGCTGAAGTGCTTTTTGCTCTTCAGGCATCCATCCATGATTCTGGGGAGAGCTTTGCTGTAGCCTCAAAAAAGTGGCACACTGGAATTCTTGTGTTGCTGTGGATACAGGGCTCTATTTTGTGCCTCTTGCCTAAGTTTTACCTGCATCTTGCAGTGCCATAAATGTATTTTTAAGGTTTGGGGTCCTGGGTAGCTCAAAGCATTGAAGTCTTATCTTCTGTGGTCTCAGTGGGAGTTTAGAGCAGGCTGGTCATGACCACATTCCCTTTGCTGTTTCTTCCTTTGGCAAAATGAAACCAAGTGGTGGTTTCATCCAGTTTATAAAGTAGTGATGCCTTTGTCAACAAGAGATGTTGGAGCTATCTTTCTTTGGCTCACATGAAGAAGACCTCAGTAGAAGAGAAGAATAATGCCTGTAGCTGTCAGGGCTACTGGAGGGCCAGCACACAGGCTGGTGTGGTCTGACACTGCCTAGATACTAGTACTAAATTTAACCCTGAGTGCACAGAGCATAGAAACAACCTATATCTCTTGGTTTTCCTTGGACCACTCCAGATTTAACCCTGCATTTTCTTTCTGCTGGAAGCAGAGAGCTGTGATGGCTCCAGATGCGAGCGTGGGTAAAGGCTGTCACTGGGCATGTCTAGCAGGGGAAAAGAACCTCTCCCTTAGGTGGTGGTGAGCCATTAGCTCCTTCCTTAACATCAGGGACAAGAAATTCTTTCCTTGCTGAGGGACCAATAAGTCTTCTGAGCACCTTTGGTCTGCCGCCCATTAACACGTGCCTTAGTGTTACCCAGTAAATGGTGAAATAATAATGTGGTTACAGGCCATCTGAAATAAATTGTGGGCTGTACCTGTCCCCATGGGCCACAGGCTGCTGCCTCCTGTGAAAGAGCGTGGGGCTAGTAAAGAGGCTGTGTGTGGTAAGAGAATAGGTCTATTTGAGGAAATGGGGTTTAAATGAGAATTTAATTACTCATTTTTGGCCTCATATCTGAGCAAGAATAACATGAAAACCTGAAATTAAGCACTTGTTGCATTCCAATACAGGGAAGAATGCCTCCAGTATTTGAAAATAATTCGAAGATGAATAGAATTAATACTTAACATACAAAAGAGACAGCTAATGTTTTGACAGACAAGCCTCCTCCTCAGAGCCAAGAACATGCATTACCTAAAGGAGGAAAATCCTCATTTGTACTGAAGGTTGCCAGGAGTCATAATTAAAGAACAAAATTAGTCAAGGAGAGGATGGAATGACGAGTAAAAAGATTGTTTCTTCTTAGATAACTGTGCAGGTGTTGCAGAAGGAGCACACACAGGATTCTATGATTTTTTTTTTCCTCCTCTCCCTCTGTGTCCATCAAGACATTCATGGCAGGTTCCTTTATATTAAAAACAGAAATGTCCCACTGACAAAGGTGGACATAAGCCTGATTGCCTCTATCATGTAGAGTCTCTGATGTCTAATTAGGGGTGAGGTGGGCTTTTTGCTATTTTAGTGGATCCATCACTGTGAGCATCATTAATGTTTCTTTCCTTTGCCACCCACTTGCACAAAGTATGTGTTTGTATGATCTTAGATACAACTGTCCCTCTGTCACATCTGATGGAAATTTCCAAGCTGTTGAAAAGCTCCTGAAAGGGTGAGGGGGAAGGGCAAATAACCAGTCGTAAGGACCCACTCACACACTGTATGGTTGCTCATTTCTGCTGGAAACTAGCCTGAAATTCTGCAAAGGATTGGATACGTTTGTGGGATATTTTTTATTCTGATATTGTTAATATAGCACACTGGTGTCAGTTACTCAGTTGTTCCCAAAAGTCAGGGAAGGGTAGATAATAGCAGTGCCATGGCCAGAGAAATGTTTTACTGTGCTCTAGGATGGCCTTCTTGAGCAGGGAGGTTGGACCAGATGACCCACTGTGATCCATTCCAACCTGACCCACTCTTGGATTCTATAACTAGAAAGGAAATTCTGAGGTATTTTTCTGTCAGAGAAAAACACTGTCTCACTTGGTCTTCTCCACCTTGTGTGCCTTTCATGGCTCCAAATGTGTAAATCCTTTCTTCCAGAAAGGAATCCAGATGCTCATTTACTTTCATTTGAGTGAAGATAAAATGGCCAGGGAAAATTTCCCTGCCTGGAACATCTGCAGAAATGCCACTGAGGGATTTTAGCTTGTTGTTGTAGATAGAAAATTGCAGAAGTCCTCCCAGTTTTTCTTCTTTCAGGGTTAGACCAAAAATACATTCAGCAGTTGTAACCTGTGACATATTAATAGAAAGATTTTCTCTATTTTCACTACTCCTGGAGGCAGATTTTTAATATATAATCTGCTGTTTCAAAGGCTAAAGTCACCACCAAGCCTGTCAGCCCACCGGGATATCATAACACATAAATTACATAATCAATAGCACTTGTTTTCCTCCTTTCTTTACCAATTAATGGATTTTAATGTGGAGAGCTTGGCTTATATTTTTCCAATCATGTTGGGTGGGGAAACTCATCACAAGGAGGATTAAGCAGCAAAAAGACCAGTTTTCAAGTGACCAGTAGAAGGCTGGTGTTTAAGATTCTCACAGCAATTCATTCTTGTGCAGCATTCAGCAAGTGCACAGTGGCACCACCTGTACTTCTAGTCCTGCTTTGTGCCTTCTGACAATTTTATCAATTCTTCATGAAAAAAATGAATGTATGTACTACCAGAAGATATTCCAGTTTGTTTTTTTTTTACTTCATCTCAGGTTTCTAACATGTTTCCATGCCAACAAACTTCTCATAAAACCACCTCATTATCCTTTACCTCCTCCGTTCTTCTTGCAGATTCTGATTAGAGCATTCTTCTCATTTTGAATGGGATTAGGATGAGATAGTGAGTGATTTTTATCAGTTGATGGGATATTTCCTGCTCTTACCAGGATGCTTTGTTATAAATTTCTTTGTCAAGGTAATGGGAGTCTGTGGCTGATTCAGCTCTAACTATTCTTCCTAACAATTTACTTACTAATGTATAGGTATTTGGGACCAAATTGTGAAACTCAGTGTCACTTGTAAGGATAGTCCCATTGGATTAGTAGGTATACTTGCTTGAATAGGAGCTTATCAGTGCAGCTTGTCTTAATTTATGTTTGCTTGCAATAAACATCCAGAGCAGCATAAGCAATATTTTATGATACTCATACCTGATCATGTCACGTGGAAGCACATTTTAAAAGCACATAGGAAAGAGAGTCAAGCGTGAACTCATTTTCATGCTGGTTTTGTTAGCTGATGTGGGCTTGGCTCTTTGTCACCTTCACTTTCTACTTAGGCTTTCTTAGTATTCTTAAATAAGAAAAAGTGAAAGAGAAACCAGACTCCCCAAAGTGAACCATTTCTGCCTCTGTGTTATGTGAAGGACCTTCCTGAGTTCCAGGATGGTTCATCAGCAAGTTTCCCAGAACATATTTCCCAAGGCAGCCAGAGTGGCATCACAGACAGATTTCTCCTGGCTAGCCTCTCTCTGGAGAGATCCCTTGAAGGAGGCCTACACTCTGGTAGGTTTTGCTATCAGTGGAGATGAGACTGAAGGAACCAGTTGTCATTCCAGAGGGACATGTACTCTTAAGGGATAGCCCTGTTCCTTTTGTTTTCTTGTGGCAATGGTTGATCACCATTAATGCAAGATATGCTGTGCAATGCTTGATGAAAGTAGGGACTAAGCATGTGAGGAGGAAGGAGGTTAGTGGGTATTTCTTCTCTAGCAATGGCTGATTGACAGCAACTGACCTTTCGTGAGCTAGAAGCTTTTGGAGAGTCCAGAGCGTGGGAAGATGGGCCCTTCATAGTTTGTTCATCATTTCCCTCCCTCCTGTAATTCAGATGAGACATCTTCCTTCTTTCCATCATGGTCCAGGCTCATGGGTGAAGTATACAGGTGGAGTTTTCAAACCCTAAAAATTCTCCCCTGAGCCTGCACAGCCTGAGGTTTTTGTGAAATTTATAATGCAGCTGATTTGGAGAAAATTACACAGGAGCAGCAGGTATTGATGGCACAAATGCCATATTCCTTTTCCAGTGTGTGGAGCCATTAGAGGATCCCCCAAACATCTCTTTTCATATGTATAGTCTGTAACAGGGTCAAAATGTGTTTTTCCCTAACCTTGTGCTGAGAAGCAACTGAAGCATTTTGCTGAAGCTTTCCCAAAAACCACTTAGCCTGGGGCAGACAACATGCATGGAAAAACTCCAGCCCAAACAGCTGAAATCTGGCAAAGTTGAAAGCAAACTGAAACACATTCTTCTCATGGAAAAGTGTTGGGTGACCTCTGATATCCAGAGTTCCCCACTCCACCTAACACAGACACAAAGGCAAAGTATGCAGCTTGACTCTCTGTGCTTGTCAGCTTGGGTCTATGTACTCTGAACTGCAAATTTTATGCATAAAAATATACACCCTTCTCTATATACATGCTGCATAACTCCCTGCTACACAGAATTCCTGGCTGCAGATCAGTTGCATCACTCCCCTGATGTCATCCTGGCATATACCACCTCCAGCATTCTTCTCTGCCCAGACGAACAGTATAGTCCACATTGGTGGTGGTTTTTGTTGTTGTTGTTGTTGTTTGGTTGGGTTTTTTGGGGGCTTTTTTGGTTTGTCTTTTTTTTTTCCCCTGGATGGTTGCTGCCACTGCAGAAAATCAAAGGCAGCCTAACACATTTGTCTCTGTTTTTCATTTTGTTTTGCTACAGAAGTTAAAAAGAAAAGCTTTGGAAGGACTTTCTTCAGCACAAGTGAGGAAGCAGCTGTTTACCATGAAAAAAAGCCCATAAGTTTGTGTTTCCTGAGCTAGAAAATAGCTGCTGCTGCTGCCACTGCTGTTTCTTTAGACATTTCTTGTGGCCTGGGAGATGACTTACTCTGACACTGTGGCACACAAGGCTGGAGGACAACACTGGGGTGGGGATGGGAGACAAGGCAAAGTCATGTGGCTCTGACTCACTGGAAGTTATTTTTCAAAACCTTTACTGAGACCGTATGTCCAACAGTCTGTGCCAAGCCCTGTAGGAAATCTACCCTGTGTTGTACTTTCCTTGAAAGAAGACTGGAAGGAGCAAATGCTGTGGGAATGTTGGTCAGCAAAGCCTGTGAAACTGGTGGCTGTGCCACGAGGATGGGATGTTTTGCTGTTTGTGCAAATTTGACAGAGCAAAATCACTGTGATCCACTATCCATGTTGGCACTCAGCTAAAAACTGTCTGGGTCCATTTTCTATATAAATGGTACTCAGCAAAGGCACCACAGGTGACCCTTACACTGCATGTGCCCAGGCAGAAGGTCTCTGGGAGGCTTGGTAGGACCTCCTGCCTCAGGAGCAAATAATTCTGGGAAATAGGCTCTGCAAACAATTCCTCCTCTTTGCACAGGCAAAAGCACAACACCACAGGAAAGGTTACTCTTGTTTCACAATTTATGCCTGCTTGCTTCCCCATGTGGGCTTCAGTGCTGATGGGCTCCCATGCCTCTCTGCAGCATGACATGGGGCCATGTGGAGCACACACCAACACAGAGAATGGGTACAAAGGTTGATCATAGCAGTAACTGGATCTGTCAGTGTTAGCCTGGGACAGTGAGAGACAGGCACATCAGTAGTGTCAGATCAGAACTTTTGGTGCCTGAGGCATCCACTTGCCATGGTTTTGCAACAGGCATTGCTTCAATTCATGTGCTCATCCTCATACGAGTCCTTTGAGGTCTTCATTTATAATGCAGGAGTACCACAAAGCACAGTCGTTTCCCCCAGGTGGTTGGGACCTTCTTGCCTGTCATGCTGCCTGATCCAGAAAGGACAACTGTCCTGTTCCCTTCCCATGGTCAGAGATGCCTAGGTTGCTCCCATCAGCCCTGCTTCAGATGATGTGGCCTCTTTCCTTGTCCTGGTCCAGTGCCACTGCTGAAGTGTGATAGTAGAAGACTGGGCAAGTAGAATGGTGCAGGAGGCACATACCTGCACGTGGCATGTATGGCCTAATGTCATGGGTCTCCAAGTGTGTGTGGGACTGTGAAACCTATGTCAAGAGCTGTGAAGGCATTTAAGATGTCTCCATATGCAGTGTGCTCTGTGACCTCCATTCAGTGGTGCTTTGTGGTCCTGTATGACAATGGGGAAGTTGGGCACTTGCCACAGGGATGTTGGACTTGCTCTGAGGACCAAAAACCTGTTGTGTGTAGGTTATTTTTGAGACTGTGAAAGAAGCATGTTGCTGGACAAGGATTTGAGGGCCAGTCTCATCTGCCCTAGGCTGGTGTTTTACCTATATCCCATTTTTCCTTCTTTTGTACAAGCAAGAAACCTGTACACATAATCCAGTTCAGTAACTCCATCACTGACACACCTGAAAGCAGGAGAGCAGAGAGAACTTTTAT
>NW_008672916.1:0-295 GCF_000695815.1 Acanthisitta chloris
TACCCGCCCTACTTCGAGGGAGCGCCCTTCCCGCGGCCGCTCTGGCTGCGGCACTCCTACCAGCAGTGGGTCCCTCAGCCGCCCCCGCGGACAATAAAGAGGACGAGGCGGCGCCTGTCGCGGAACAGGGACCCGGGCAGGCTCATCATGAGCACCATCCGGCTGCGGCCCCGGCAGGTGCTCTGCGAGAAGTGCAAGAACACGCTGAACCCCGAGGATGCGAGCGCACCGCGGCAGAGCGCCAAAACCCGGCGGAGGCTGAGCCTTCAGGACAAGGAGCAGAAGAAGCACAGCG
>NW_008672916.1:334-5027 GCF_000695815.1 Acanthisitta chloris
ATGACAAGTTTTCTGGGGAGCTGGTACATCGAACACCGGTCATTAAAATATCCTACAGTACTCCACAAGGGAAAGGAGAGGTGGTAAAAATCCCTTCCCGGGTTCACGGCTCGGTCAAACCGTTCTGTCCGGAGCGAGTGCTGCAGAACGGGGCGGGGGACCAAGAGGAGACCAGGGACTCTGAGCGGTGTCGGGAAACCAAATATTTAATGGACAGGTCAGCAGGCAGCCAGCTTGCTTCCATTCCAAAACTGAAGCTCACGCGCCCAGTGCATTCCAGTGTGGATGTGCCACCCCCAAAGATCCGGCTGAAGCCCCATCGCATCAACGAGGGCCAGAGTGTCTCCATCTACAAGGCAGAGCTGATCGACGAGATCAATGTCCTTCAGAACAGCAGGGAGTCCAACCCAGGAGCGTTTTACAATGATGAATCTGCCGACAGGAGTTTGGCTGAGATGTCTTCAGGGAGCTCAGGTGAAGATGATGACTTTAAAAGGTTTCCCCAGGGTAAAGATGGACATGATAACTTGGCTTTCCTCATGAATTACCGTAAAAGGAAAGCAGATTCCTCTAGTTTATCAGTGTGTAGCAATGACAGTCTAGATGAGTCCAAGTCTTCTAGTTCAGAAGTGACATCGCCAGAACGGAGTGACTTTTTGCCTGGCGATGATGCCTCTGTCTCTTCATCTTCAAAAGATGAGCGTAAAATTGTGCCGCCACTGACAGTCAGACTGCACACCCAGAGCGTGTCTAAATGTGTCACGGAGGACGGGAGGACTGTGTCCGTGGGGGATATTGTCTGGGGTAAAATCCATGGCTTTCCGTGGTGGCCAGCACGTGTTCTGGACATAAACCTCAGCCAGAAGGAAAACGGGGAACCTTCGTGGCGAGAAGCTAAGGTCTCGTGGTTTGGTTCTCCAACAACCTCGTTCTTGTCTGTTTCAAAACTCTCTCCCTTCTCTGAGTTTTTCAAACTGAGGTTTAATCGCAAGAAGAAAGGTATGTACCGGAAAGCCATCACGGAAGCTGCGAAAGCGGTCGAGCACCTCACTCCAGAAATAAGAGACCTCTTAACACAGTTTGAGACATAGCTTTGCCTCCAGTGTCAGGTGAGTGCTCACCAGGCAAGTGTCCCACGGAGAGCCTCCTCGTGCCTCTTCGTCTGCATTCCACTGCTTGTTTGCATCTGAGGTTTGCGGTTGGGAAAGGCCTGGCTGCTGGTGGTGGTGGTGGTGGTGGTGGTGATTCCAGAGGTGGTGAGAAGCTCTAATTCCGAACTTTGGGGGGGCGTGGGAATTGGAGCCCCTCTTCCCAAAGGGAAGTGCGAAGCAGCTGACCCTGTGAGGGAGAAGGCATCGTCTGCTCAAGGAGCTGGTAAACCTGTGGCTCAACTCGCAGCTGGGAGGCGGTGACATTGAGGGTGCTTTGCTTGCATCAGAGCCCACCCCCTGTGCCTAGAGGGCTAACAGTTCCTAGACCTCCAGTGTCTTTGGAATACCTTTTGGTTCAAAGAGCTGAAACTGTTACTGGAATTGAGATGACACTTATCATACGTAGGTCCTGATGCCCAGCAGTTACCTGTAACAGTTCAGGGCCCTTTGCTGCCTCCCTCTGACCCCTCTGGTTTGGGTTTCCTATGAAGGCCCTTTCCTTATGGCTCTTCAAAATGATTGTACCAAAACCTGTCTTTCACTGGGATCAGCATTTCTGTATCTCACAGCACCCGAGGTTTGACTTGTGCCTGGATTGTCAGTGTGTCACCAGGGAATGGCCTGGATCAAAATAGATTGCCATGAGCTTCACCTGCAGCCTCTTTATGTGAGGACTTTAGATGGGAACAGAAATGTGGGAGCTGATTCTTGTAATGGAGGGAGATGGGTCTCCCTTTCTCATCAAACAATCAAAACTCTGCCCAGCATAAAAGTACAGGATGTAGCATGACTGGGAATAGAAATAGCATTGCATTTGAAGCTGCCTACTGCACTGCCCTCAGTGAAGTCCATGTGAATCCAGTGACTTGGATCAGACCTGGAATCATTTCACAACCTTCAGTCATCACTGTCCAGACAAGACCTCATCTGTGATGGTGTTAGACAAGGGGAGGGATTAACTTTTTGTCGAAAACCAGAACTAATCGTCAGGAAGAGCCTTGTTGGCAGAGGCTGTGCTTTATACAGTACTGCTCGTTGTCTTGGCCCCTGAATTCTCTGCTCTGTCTCATGCTAGAAGGACTCTGTGTGTGCAAGCCAGTGCTGCTCCTGCAAACTCTCTTTAAGCCACTGTGATGCCGTGGCACTGGGATGGTCAGTGCTCAGGAAATCCTGATGGGAAAATGGGATTCTTTTTGTACCCTCTGTTGTGGGATTTCACTGCTTACTTGAGTGTGATGAAGGACATGCTTTGCTTGGGTTATGACTCCATCTCAGCAAGCCTGGCTGGAGTGTATAATCAGAGCATGGCATGTTCATGCTATGTGCTGGGGGTGACTGTGCAACTGGACACTGGAGCTGGTAAAAACATGTAACTGCAGCAGTAGCATTTGAGCTTCATCCTTGATCTTGTCCCTTGAGCTGCTGCTTAACTCTGGATAAAGAGTTTGATATATAAAGAGTGTTTGGATCGGACCCAAATTCCTATTAGCTAGATCAGGAGTATAAATAAACCTGCTGCCCAGAATATGCTGGCCTGGCGTGGAGGCCAATCCATGGCTCCTGTGCAGACAGAGCTCTGGTTAAAGGAGCAGCAAATTTCATGCTGCTTTGAGCTGCCCTCACTGCCCGTGTGAGCAGTTTGGGACAGCTGTAGTGAACAGCTGTGTCACTGCTCTGACAGCTGTCCTTGCCCTTGTGAGTTCTGGGTGGGCTGGTGTGCCACAGCTGGGGGAGAAGGGACAGGGTGAGGGACTGGACTGGGCGATCTCCAGAGGTCTCTTCCAACCCTGACAATTCTGTGAAGAAGCACCTAATGCTTCAGATCCGTCAGTTATTACAGACACGGTGGGATCTGAGCTACAGGCACAGAGCAGGAGGAGTGGAACAGGTCTGTCAGCTGGGGGAAAGAGCACCATGTTGAGAGTGGTAAGAAAATTAGGATCTGGATTAGGCCAGACCCTTTCCTTCCCTCTGCTCTCCAGCCAAATCTCTGTGTGTGTACATGGGTATATGTATTTATCACTTAACACCATTTTGTTGGCCACCTTCATTTGCCTTTCCACAGGTGATTTCCTGCCTTACATGTGTCTGAGGTGAGCTGCCAACACAGTCTGCCTGGCTGGAGAAAACAGTTGGATAAAGAACTGCTGTTGCTCAGAGCTAGAAAGGCAGAACCAAACAGCTTCCCGTGTTCCACGTGTCATGTTTACGTAGAGCTCTGACTAGACAAGCATGTCTGGTCTGTGCTACATCACTTATAAAACTACTCATTATTTCAGAGAATTGCCTGTGCCTAATTCTCTCCATTCAGGAGGATTGACTTTATTGCTCTCCTTGATTTTCCCTGAGGCAGAACTGAAACATTTGCTTTAGCTCCCCATGGACTATTCTTTCCTGAAGGATGTCATAGAATGAGTTGGGTTGGAAGGGACCTTAAAGTCCATCTAGTCCCACCCCTGCCATGGGCAGGGACATCTTCCCCCAGCCCAGGTTGTTCCAAGCCCTGTCCAACCTGGCCTGGAACACTCCCAGGGATGGAGCAGTCACAGCTGCTCTGGGAAACCTGGACCACTATAAATTCCATCATGGTGGGACTTGACAGGCAGCAGCACAAGGACTCTTGGTCATCAGAGCAAGAGCCCAGGAGGTACCTTCAGCACTGACACCACTCGTGCTAACCCTGCACACGGCAGAAGTTTGTGTCTCTTGACACTTTCTGTCTTGTGGCATGTGATCTGTTCTGAGGAGGGTAATTACTGGAAAAAATGCACAAACATTGCAGGTCATTTTTGCACGCATTTAAAACTGGAACAATTGAATTTACTCTTTCTTAAGCTCGGTTTAGGTTGGAAAAGCTGGTAGGATGACTTCTCGTTGTTACTCCTTTGTCCTTAGGCTTTTTTGCAAAGAAAACACTAGTCAGTTAATGACAGGGTTTTAATGAGGTAAAACAAGTTTCCGAAGAAACAACAGACAGAGTAGCAGCCTGTGGACCTCAGACTTGTAGGATGCTCTTGATTCACAGTAGTGCCAGGGGAGACATGTCTGCTCAGCATCTCGTGCTGCTCTGTAGCTTCTCTGGTGTGTGGTGTGGAGGAGCCACAGCCTGCGCACAGAGGGTGTCGGAGCACTGGATCCTGGTGCCCACATCCCTTCCCTGCAGTGAGTCTAGTGAAAGCTGCCTGTAGGTTTTCATCTACATCTCTGCCTGAAACAAGTTTACACGATGTGTATACCTTTGATTTTTCAGTCTGGAAAATCCTTTCTCTCCTGCCCCAAGCCGTGACTGTGAAACCATTCGACTTGCAAATGCTGAAGGTTTTACTACCATTAGCTTCTTAGGGCCTCCGTATGAGTACCTCGAGCCACCCATCAGAGTGCACACACTGCTGCTGTGTGCAGCAGAACCCGAGCTGGCTGCACTCTTGCTATCTATAGTAACAGCTAACGTAAAACCTGGAACGTTGGGCTGTGACTTCACCTCCAAAGGCGTTCAGGGCTCTGCCTGAGCGTGCAACCCGTGCTGCTGCCAGCGGCTTTTT
>NW_008672916.1:5063-5938 GCF_000695815.1 Acanthisitta chloris
TGCTCTGCCAACAAAAAGGTTGTATCCCTTGATACAAAGTGGTGGCGATTGCTGTGGTAGCTGCATTGCTTTAAACATCTGCCTGGTCACGTGAAATATTTCAGTGCAGGAGAGGAATGCTTGGGATTTTTCTTGGCTTAATTTCTGGATGCTGCAGTCCACTGAAACCAGGCATCCACCTTAATTACTACTTCTCAGTCTTCCTGCAAATAGAAAAGGTTGTATCCCTTGATACAAAGTGGTGGCGATTGCTGTGGTAGCTGCATTGCTTTAAACATCTGCCTGGTCACGTGAAATATTTCAGTGCAGGAGAGGAATGCTTGGGATTTTTCTTGGCTTAATTTCTGGATGCTGCAGTCCACTGAAACCAGGCATCCACCTTAATTACTACTTCTCAGTCTTCCTGCAAATAGCATGGAGTCAGCGTCTCTGTGCGCTAATGCAGGGTGGGAGAATGAGTCCAGAAGGGACTGCACTGCATTTTTGGGTGCCCAGCGCTGCTTGCTGGGGCTGTGATCAGGTGAGATCCTACTCATCCCCCTCCTGGACACACACTGTGCCCACAGTGACTGCACTTGGAGGCACCTGGGTCTGTGCTGCTGCTCCCCATTGTGCCACCTGTGGCCCCTCTCCCTCCACTCTCTGCCCCCAGGTGGATCTTTGGGAAGTGCCACCGAGCCGTGCATTGTGCTGTTTCTAACTGCACCCGCACTGCACCGATGCCCAGGAATCATAGAATCATAGACTCAGCCGGATTGGAAGAGACCTCCAAGATCACTGAGTCCAACCCTACCATGGTCACTAGACCATGGCACTAAGTGCCACATCCAGTGTCATCTTGAAAACCTCCAGGGATGGTGAATCCACCACCTCCC